>NW_006921738.1:6109286-6145930 GCF_000298275.1 Orycteropus afer afer | reverse complement strand
GGAACCACTAAGACTATGGTCCCTAGCTGTCCTTCAGGTCTGGAACTGAACCCACACACCTGTGGCTTCCAGCCAAGCAAAGGACAGGCATAGGAGTTGAACATTTACCTGAGGTAGATACACTCCTTGGAGAGAACAATCATGGGAGAAAGAAGGGCTGTTTATGCACAGGGAGACAGCTCAGGAAGCAGGAGTACATGGAGTGATGGACACAGAGAAGAGGTAACTATCAGGAGGAAGTGGGAGGGGAGCTGTTGCATTGCAGTGAATTGTGGTCAATGTCATGAGACAAAGTGTATGTGCACTGCCCACATACACATACACATACACATACGAGTGTATGGAAAGTAAATTTGCTCTGTAAATTTTCACCCAAATCACAATTAAAAAAAAAAGATTGTAATGCTTCCTATGCTCTTCATTTTGGTTTTCTGGTATATTTCTTTAATCCTTTATTTTCATTCTTCCTTTGTCATTCTGTTTTAGGCATGTCTCTTGTAACTAGTATGATTTTATTGGGGGGAGGGACAGAGAGAGCCTCCAAACAGAGAGCCTCTGTCTTCGAAATGGAGACTTTGTGCCATCGATGACTCATTCCTGCCATTTCCTCAAACTTTTTTATTCACCATATTTTCTTGCCATATCATTCTTTCTCTTCCTGACAGTCAGTGAAATAAAGTTGTATTGTATTTTCGCTCCACTGAAAGTTATGCATTCTATATTCATTTTACAGATAAATTTCAAACATAGATATTTAAATTATAAATTTTAATGCAAAGCTAGTATTATCCAATATCTATATTTTCCCCTGAGCAAAACAATATTTGTGGAATGCATTTTTTTCCTCCATCTCCTTCCCCTCTCTTTACTTCATTTATGCCACTTTCCCATTTGAAAATCATGTAGGATTTTTAGCTCCAGATGGTTTTTAAAATTTAAAAAAAAAAAATCAATAACACTTAGTAAAGTACAGGAAAAGAATAAAAATTTTCCTTCTACCTAGAATGCTTTCCCTGATCTCCAATCCAAATTCTGCTCCACTACAGCCTTTCCCGTCTCAAGTGATGCAATTCCATTCTTCCAGGTGCTTGGTCCCAAACTGGAATAATACTTTCAATACTGTCTCTTCTGTTTCTCCCTCACCCCATTCCAATCCAGCAGGAGCTCACACTGGCACTACCTTCAAAATACAACCAGAATCCAATTGCTTCTCACCACCTCTGCTATCAACATGCAGTGTAAACCACCAGCAACTGCCTCCTAAAGGTCTCCTTTTCCTACACTTGTCCCCGAACATCTGTTGTCCACAAAGCAGCCAGAGTGATCCCGTTGAAATTTAAGTCAGATGTATTACTCCTCAGTTCAGAACTCTGCAGTGGTTCCACATTTTGCTCAGGGTGAAAAGACAAAATCCTCCCAATGGCCTAGAAGGACTAGATCCCTGACCTCTGGTGACCTCTCTGACCTCCAGTCCTAATACTAAGCCCTTATTCACCTGCTGGAGCCACATGGTCACCATTCTTTATGCATGTGCCAGCTGTGTACTGAACTTAGGGTGTTTAGCCTAGTCCTTCCCCTTATATACCAAAAAATAAAAAACTGTTGCCCTCAAGTTGATTCTGACTCATGGCAACCCCACAGAACAGAGTAGAACTGCTCTACAGTGTCTCTAAGGTTGTAATCTTTATGGAAGCAGACTGGCACATCTCTCTCCCACAGAGTGGTGGGTTCAAATTACTGACCTTTCAGTTAGTAGTCAAGTGCTTTAACCACTGCACCATAGGGTACTTTATATACAGTAACTCCTTCAGCTCACTCCAATCTTCACTCACAGGCCACCTGCTGAATGATGCCATCCCAGTCACAACAAAATTACAACCTGCCCTGTGCTACCCATTTCCCTTAGCTGATTCTATACCCTGGCTTTTTTGCATAATACTTAGCACATTTTAACATATCTATGATTCACTTATTTATAATGCTTCTTGTTTATTGGTTGCCACTCCCACTCACCCACCCAGTTAGGATGTAAGGTACACAGGCAAAGTTCTTTGCCTCTGTTACTAGTGTAAACCAAGTACCTAAACAGTGCCTGGTACATGGCAGGCACCCATGAATATCTGTTGACTCGTGGATGTGCTGACTGATTTTTGTTTGGATGATTTTAGGTCTAAGCTAACATTACTTCCTCAGAGGGGCCATTCCAATCATATCGCTCTGGTTATTTTCATCATAGCATTTATCTCTATCTCATGTGTTCTTATACATTTATTCATTTATTCAGTCTCTCCTCCTCCCTGCTCCCAACTCCACACTGGTAAAACTATTTGTCTTGATTAGTAAAGCACCTCTGGCACCTAGGAGAGTGCCAAGCCCAGAGCAGACACTCAATACATGTTTCAGAGGAAAAGCTAGAGGACAAGTTACCTCATTCATGATCTAACAGCCTGAAGGAAACAAGGAAGGGCTGAGGCCATGAGTTTTCTGAGCCTGCTATGTGGGGGGAAGTTTGTCCACCTCTGCTATTGTCCACAGTGGAAGCTAAATTGTCTGGGTCTAGGATGAGCCTCAAGTAACCCTCAAATATGTCTGACCCACAGCATCTAACGTGTACTAGCGCAGCATCCCTGCTCTTTCACTCAACACGCCTTGTCTGTCCCTCCGTACTCCTCTGATGCAGGGCACTATGGGGTGCAATCTCTATTCCAGGAGTCTTCAAATGGACTTTCCAACAGGTACAGAAGCAGGGGTAGTTTTAAGGAATCAGTTTTTATAGCCTCATTCTATATATGCTCTTTTCTAAAATTGCCTGAGAACTTTATTGCATTCATAATATTACTTTGCCCACTTTATAAAATAAAATCACACCACTCATATATCTCAAAGCTTACTATGATTTCCTGCCCTAAATGATTAAAAATATTGGTTTGGGAAGCCTCAGAGCTTTCTGTCTCTCCCTGCCTTGTAAACATATCTGTAAGTGTGAGCTTTGCCAGTGTTGGGAAGTGCTGAATTCAGACATTCAAAGCAGTATGTTGTTGTTGTTGTTATGTGCCGTCGAGTCGGCCCCGACTCATAGCGACCCCTCCTTGGGTTTCCGAGGCAGTATCACTACGGAAGTAGGATTGCCCAACCTTCCTTCCGAGGAGTGGCTGGTGGGTTTGAACCGCCAGCTGTCTGGTTAGCAGGCAAGTGTCTTAGCCACTATGCTACCAGAGCTCAAAGCAGTATACATGTCTATTATTTTAAACGCAACTGCAATGTTTTCTAGAACTACTAGCTTTTTCAAGATGTGCTAGACAAGGTCCACATACAAAAATTTTAAATCTTTCAAGTTGACTATGCTAATCATAAGATCATTAAAACCTATTTTATCAAATCATATCATAAAATATTTATTCCATATACAGTTAATCTTTACTTTATTTCAACTTATAAAATGTGTAATTTTTCTATCCCCTACTTAAAAATGATGAAAATATTTTGACACCAAGTTAAAAACATGAGAGGGCACATCATTTTCAAAAATTCTTTCAGGAAGTATCTAGCAAAAACATTTGAAGATCACAGATGTACACGTGTTTTGTAAAAGTGAGTTGAAAATGGACCCTTTGGAACTAGCTCCCTTACATCTAGGAGAAGCTCCTTCAAGACGGTGACATGTGGACAGCACCCTTCTAGCACTTAATCAAAATATTTCTTATTTTACATTTCATTTAGGATGGGGGGAGGGTGCCAGGTGACTATCCTCAGACACTACATGTATTTAGAAAATGATCTGGCCTCCAGGGTAAAACTATTGGCAGTAAATTGATGTTATTGGGAGAGGAACAACTCAGAAAAGGAGGATGGGAATCACTGCACAACTTGAAGAATGTAATCAATGTCATGGAATTGTACATGAGAAACGATTGGATTTGTGTATGTTTTGCTGTGTATAGTAACAACAACAGCAACATAATGTAAACATTATACTTCATACACTGGGACAAACATCTTTCCTTTGCATTCACAGTATTTCTCAGCAAAAATCAGGCAAGGACCAGGAGCAGGAAGAAAGCAGCAGTGGTTTGCTCAGTGGGTAGAAGACATGTTAATTTCCAAGCCATTCAGCAGAACAAAGAATGTGTCAGTCCACCTCTTTTGTGGCTGTTTTTAAAAGGGGCAGCCACGCCTGTCTACAGATAATTGACATTTTCAGCCATTGGAAGGAAACAAAGTACCAAGTACCTGGAAAACTCTCAAGGCAAGAAAATATGCTGAAATACCTAATCAGCTAATTACCAGCATGCTGCCATTGCCAATGTCTAAGGACATATACTCACACATATACTACTACTTCTTCCCTTCATCAGAGAAAACTGTAGCATCCTTCAGGGACTTGCCCTACTTTGCCCAGCCAAGCATATCTGGAAAAGTTTTGAAAGAGCCAAATTGGGTTTTTGTTTTGTTTTGTTTTTTCACTTTTATTGTGGCAAAAACATAAACAAGACATTTTCCAACATAATAACTTCCACATTTACAGCTCAGGGATATTGATGACATTTTTCATGTTGTGCCACCATTATTCCTTTTCCAAAATATTCCACTATCTAACAGCATTAAGTCAATGCTCCCCTAACAAAAGCTTCCCCTTTCCCCCTCTCTCCTAACCCTGGTGACCACTAATAATCTTTGGTATACATACCTTTTCTTCTTTCTTTTTTTTCCCCCAACCTATCTAGAAATTTTCCCTCCTGTCCCCTCCCATCCCTGGTAACCAACACAGAAATTTTCTTTTGTATATAGACCTTTCCTTGACTTTTTACAACCATGGATGAATACAGCATCTGTCCTTCTGTGGTTGACTTATTTCAGTCAGCATAATGTCCTGCGAGTTCATCCACGTTATGCAGTGTTTTGCAGATTCTACATTATTCTTCAGGTTTGCATAATATTCCACTGTGTGTACATACCACACGTTTGTTTATCCATTCTTCAGTTGATGAGCACTTAGGTTGTTACCCTCTCTTTGCTACTGTGAAGAGTGCTGCGATGAACATGGGTACACATATATCTGTTCGTGTCCTGCCTCTCACTTCTTTAGGATACATACCTAGTAATGGCATTGCTGGGTCAAGTGGCATTTCTATTTTCAACTTTTTAAGGAATCACCACATGGATTTCCACAATGGTTATATCATTTCCAGTACCACCAGCAGTGTATGAGAGTCCCAATCTCTCCTCATCCTTGCCAGCATTTGTTATTTTCTGTCTTGTTGAACTTCGGGAAAGAGCCAACTTCTACGTAGTATTATGTAATCTGTGCTTTCCTTCCTTCATACCAACAGAGGTGGTATCACACTGAAGCAAGTGTTCCACACCATTCCGGAGCCAGGAAAAAGCCAGATGCCCTGGGTACAAGGTATTAGGGGTAAGCAGTGGAATACAGTTTCAATACCCTAATTTCATATAACAAATGTATGTGGATTTCTAGCAGTCCTGCTAATACATACTCCTTCAGAGAATTTGTGTGTTTTGGGGGGAGGGCAGTCCTACATTAGTTTGTTGTTTGATTCATTTTGTTTTTTATACAAAACACTGTGTTCTTTTCATTGAATGATTCAATGTACTGGGTAGGAAAAAAAGGGCAGCACAGCTAACTGTCTCTAGGGACTAGCTCAAAACAAGAAAGAGGAAAATTTACTATAAAGTAATATGAAAGTTTTTAGCAAATATAATGAAGTATCCTGTATACACCCCTTCAAAGGAATCGCTATATATTATCTAACAATTTTCCATTTCTTATTATTTTAGTTATACCATATATATGTTGAGAAAAATAAAATGATTTTGAAATATTTTTTCAATCCCTCCAATTGACCACAGTGGAAGCTGAGTTCTGTATTACAGGTAAGAGAGAGAAACCTCAGATGGCTATGTCCAAGGAAAATATGATTTGATCTTCAGAAATACATTGTAACTAGAACAAAGAAGTGGCTGTACCTTTAAGAATACTTAACCTGCAAAGATAACTCATGTCCAACACAGAAATGACTTACGGAACTCATCACAGGCCTTAAAACAAAAGTAACTCTCATGCATTTTGAGAATTCTTAAAAGCAGTAGGTATTATACTTGGCTTACTCACCATCCGTTAAGTACCATTTGTTAATTTCTTAACACTTTTGTGCAGCAGGTATTATAAACAGCCTTTTAGAGTCTGGAGAAGTTTAGGACTGGAGCGGTTAATACAAGGTCAAACGTAAACCCACAGCAGAACTGAGACGAGATCTGAAACTCTCAGTAGCTCACTCAGCTTCTGGTTCCCAGTTGGGTCTTTACCTCCCCACCCCCAGGAAGTTTTACTTTCCAATTGCTTTGCTTGGTGTGAATTAGAAGGGTGACACCCTAACTGAGATGAAATCAAACCAAAAAACCAAACTGACTGCCATCGAGTCGGATCTGACTCATAGCGACCCCTCCTTGGGTTTCCGAGGCAGTATCACTATGGAGTAGATTGCCCAACCTTCCTTCCGAGGAGTGGCTGGTGGGTTTCAGCCACCTTAGGCACTACACCACCGTAACTCCTGAGAGGAAACAGCTAGCCACATTTCAGCAGTGTGTGTGGTGGGGTGATTTAGAAGGAAACAAATTCTCAGTGTGTAGCCTGCCCAAGGGCCTGACCACAGCATTCAGCGGCCCCAGCAGACATTCAGGACCACATTTGATTGTTCTCCTGAGACATGGGACTTCTCTGAGTGATCTCACATTATTTGGATATGTCAACACTTGCCAGAACATCCAGAGGAAAGCTGAAAAAAATCCACTCAGATGTAGCTGCTCTGTACCTGTCTGTACAATTGCAACAGCCAGGCATTTGGAATCACATCTCCAGCTAAATATTGGCATTTTCCCTTTAAGGTCTGGCATCACAGCAAAAGCGTGAATATATTCCAGCTAATGAGGAACATTCTCATTGGTATTATTTTCATCAAAATGCATTAATTAAGCACCCATGTTTCCAGAGTTAGATGCTGGGCATTATCAACCTTTAAATGTGTGTGTCTGGGTGAATGTATACATGCATCACATATATATTTATATGTATATTACATACATAGGAGCTCTGGTAGCATAGTGGCTAAAGCACTTGACTGCTAACCAGAAGGCTGGTGGTTCAAACCCACCAGCCACTCCTCGGAAGGAAGGTTGGGCAATCCTACTTCCGTGGTGATACTGCCTCGGAAACCCAAGGAGGGGTCGCTATCAGTCGGGGCCGACTCGACGGCACATAACAACAACAACAACATTACATACATATTTGTATTACATATAGTCATGCACATTAGGCACATTATAGCTAGATATATCCCACGAATAGCACATATGCTGTTAACAAATTACCAAAAACTTAGGGACTTAAAAACAATACAACATATTATTTTACAGTTCCGGAGGTCAGATGTCCAAAATGGGTCTCAATGGGCTAAAATCAAGCTGTCAGAAGACTGTGTTCCTTCTAGAGTCTCCTTCAGGAGATTCTGTTTCCTTGCCTTTTCCAGCCTTTAGGGGCCACCTGCATTCTTTGGCTCATGGCCCCCTCCCTTCATCTTCAAAGTTAGCAACAGGAGGTCAAGTCCTTACATCAAGTCTCTCTGACACATTCTTCTGCCTCCCCTCCACTTCTTTCAAGTGATTAAACTGGGCCCACCCAGATAATCCAGGATAATCACTCCAATTCAAGATTAGTGGCCTTAATCACATCTGCAAAGTTCCTTCTGCGATGTACAGTAACACAGTCACAGGTTCTGGGGATTAGGATGTGGACAGTTGGGGAGATGGGAAAGTGGCAGCATTATTCTGCCTGCCACAGATGGGTTTCTGTTTTGTTCTGTTTATTTTGTATTTCATATGGAAGTAATTTGGGCCTTTCTTCTCAGAATGCCAGGAGAGACAGATATCCTGAGTTAAGATTTGCTAACAGCTTGTTGGCAACGCAGAGAACTTATATTTGTTTGGATGGTTTTAGATGCTTAATGCCAAAAGGTTGCTATGGGTGGCTTTAAGAATCATTGCAGCACAATTCACTATAGCAAAGAGTTGGAAACAACCTAAATGCCCATCAACAGATGAGTGGATAACCAAATTATGGTACATGCACACAATAGAATACTATGCTTCATTAAAGAACAATGAGGGATACACGAATCATCTCACAATGTGGATGAACCTGGAGGACATTATGCTGAGTGAAATCAGTCAATTGCAGAAGGACAGGTACTGTATGAGCCCAATACTGTCAAAAGGCAAAGAAGAGTTTGCTTGGGAAAGGGAACTCACCTAGTAGGTTACCGGGATGGGGAGGGATAGGAAGGGATTAATTTCGGGCTAATTGGGGCCTCCAGGCTGATGTGGGTAGGGGGAGGGATATATGGGAAGGATCTGTGACCACCATGATAACATTAGAAAATGGAAGGACACCGAATTGTGCACATAAGAGATAGGCGACACATGCTAATACTAACCAATACATCCACAATACTGCACCACCATTAACATCAAACACCAGGCTACGGATAAACACATAACCACCTGAGATGATCAGACGGGGGTCAGTGAACAGAAGTATACTCTAGACCAAGGATAGATGCAGCTGAGGCTAATCTTGCACAGACACTAGTGATACAATACCTGCAGTCCTTACAGAAACAATAGAAGACAGACACAGAGCAATCCCTCACCGACACCCAGATACTATGGGAGAGAGATCCAACAGATGTACCATCTCAGGACCATAGTACTGGGGGACACCAGACTGAATTGGCACAACAAAATACATAAAAGCCTTGTTCCTTGTCCTACATTGGTGAGTAGCGACTGGGGTCTTAAAAGCTTTCAAGCGACCATCTAAGACACACCTAATGGTCTCCTAGATCAGAAGCAAAGAAGAACGCAAAAAAAAAAAAAAAAAGTGAGGAGGCATTTGGAGGCAATCAGCATAGGACACGATGGCCCTCGAGACCAGAAGAACCAGATGGTGCCTGGCTACCAACGCCAACCACTCAGGAGAGGATCAAATCTGGAGATCCTGGATAGAGTGGGAGGGAAAACAAGGAACAAAATCCAAAAACTCAATAATGACCAGAATTACTGGTCAAATGAAATCTGGTGAGACCCCCAATAATATGGCCCTGGAATACATTCTGCGCCTGGAATAAAACACACCCCCAGGGGCTGGCTCTCAACCCAACAGTTAACAAGATGTACATGCAGACCACTCAACCCAGGATGACACACCCACATACTCTATGGTAATATATCCCTTAAAGCAATGGACCACGGGGCACCAGAGGACCAACATTCAAACTGAGGAAATGTAGGACAAATAAGAGTGCATAATTATGAGGGGGACAGGGTTACAGGGTAGGGAGGGGAGGAGACTGGGTTAGGGTTGACATGGTAAATGGGGAATGAAATTAAATGTACATGTAACGTTGAATGTAAAACAAGCTCTTAAAATAAAATTAAAAAATTAAAAAAAATGAAATTATATTTGCTAAGGTAGGCTCAAATACAGTCAATATTTCTTTTTCTCACTCACTAACAGTACTGGACAGATGAACATGTCAGAGGGTTAGGTCTCCTTTGTGTAGGCATTCAGGGACCCGGGCTGATAAGGCTCTGTCAGCCTCCAAGGTTGTCCCAGGAGCTGCCTCCATTCCAGCCAATCCCAAAGGAAAATGAACATGAAGGAGAGAGTAGGTGGGGGGTTTTCATGGGTCAGCCTTCTATTCACATTCATTGACTGCACTTCAGTCACTTAATTGCAAGAAAGGCTGGGAAATGTAATCTGGCAGTGTGCCCAGGAAGAGGAGTAAATTAATGTTGGTGAACAGCTGACAATATGCCAAGAAACCATCATGATCTACTCTAATTGCCTCCCAGAACTTAGCATTCTTATTGACTTCCAGAGGTAACCAAGCCTTAACAATCACTATCAGTGGCACTAAAGCATGGCATTTTACCCCAGAAAGTAACTAGCATCAAAAGGAACCATTTCAGAAGCACTGCTCTCCTATCCTCCCCCTCTTTCACTCACAATTGCTGACAATATGGAGAGTCCCATCCTGTTCCTAAATTTGCTATTCTATTACTCTAGAGAAATCTGCTAAACAGAGAAAAGACTGGTTGTAGGAAGACTCCCTGGAGCAGTCAGGGTTGCCATCAAGAAGTCCTTTAGCAACTGAGATGCTGCAAGCACAAATGACAAATAAAGGTGCTGCGACCCTGCAGCACTTTTCATGAGGTAGCAGCTCTTCCCAAAAGAAGGCAGGGTGGAAGCTGACGACACGAGGAAAAGAATATAACTAAAGGATAAGGATATTCTGACAGAAGCATCTTGATTTGCTCTGCAGATTATAGGAAAACAAATGGTCCCCTTAAAGTAGTTTCTGATAGTGTTTTTCCTACCTTCTCAGGAGACCTGTAACGAAGGAAAACCTTCAGAGACACCACATAGATATATGTATCGACAGAAAAGTCAAATACCTTCCTATCCCCTATGCCTGCAGCTTGCAAATGAGGGGAGGAAGCAGACACGGCCAGTCGGCCACTGGACACCCAACTGAGCAGCCTGACCTGAAAGATCTTTCTGGCTACACAATCACTGATAGCTGGTTCTACTCTATTCTCACACTGACAAGATGACTATCTGGGATCCAGCTCAGAGAATCCTATATTTAAGTTTAAAATGGGGCCTAAGAACTATTTAGAGATGAATTCCAGCTAATAAATGCAAAAGGAATGTACGAATTAGAAAGTCACCATTTTGTATTCCTTTCATGAAATATTAGAACTTGGCAGTGATCATCGATGGACGTTAAAACTATTGTGTGAAAGGTTGATAGAGAACTTGACAAAGGCTAAAAATTCCTGGACCCACAATTAATTTTAAAATCATTTCAAGTGGGAATGCCAAACTTTATGCACCTCCTAATGCGATTCATTGGAAGTTACTCAGCAGAACCTATGAAGCATTCTTGCATAAAAGATGTAACATGAATCTAATCAAGCCTCTAGATCCAACTATACCTTACAGAAAATACAGAGGATGGAAGGACATATTAAACGCTGTCACAAGGATAAAACCACCCAAATCCAGAACGGGGAAATTGTACGAACAAATACTCGAGTCACTTCAAAAGTGAACCCCTAAATGAATCAATACTTATTTTTCAAACTTAATGTTTTAACTGGCATGATTAAAATAGGATCCACGCATTACATCTGCTTGAAAAGTAAATATGATGCCAGCTTCTCTGAGTCTGGCAAACAATTGTGCAGCTAAGACGTGGGGGAGAGAGACCTGCTCCAGAGCAAAAGTGTCCTGAGCGACATATGAGCAAACACAATGTGTGGACCATTTAAGATCAAAACAGGTATAAAAATGCATCTTTGAGGCCCTGGGGAAGCTTTAATGTAGACTGAACAGTAGATGATATTAGGGATCACTATTATTATTAATTTTATTATATATGATGATGGTAGGACCAGGGAGGAGAGAGTAACTGAGTATTACCAGGGGAGTTTTCAGGGAAAGCTTAAGGATAGAGAGAATGCTTCAAATAAGACTTCATAATGTTAATAGATTGTTTCAAATCTTGAACAAACCTTTACAGGTTCACATATTAAATTACCTAGTGCCTGAATGAAGGAGCTCTGGTAGCGTAGTGCTTAAGGCACTTGACTGCTAACCAGAAGGCTGGTGGTTCAAACCCACCAGCTACTCCTCAGAAGGAAGACTGGGCAATCTACTTCTGTAGTGATACTGCCTCGGAAACCCAAGGAGGGGTCGCTATGAGTTGGATCCGACTCGACGGCACATAACAACAATGCCTGAATGATTTTACTAGAATGGAAAAATAAAAACAGCTGATATACAGGGTGTTGGGATTGCAAACTGCATCCTGAGAGCTCCTTGAAGGCAGGATCTGCCTCCTATTGGTCCTTCTATTCACACACCCTGGGGCTGACCACCTGTCTGCCAGATGTTCAAGACATGTTTCAATGAATATGCTCCTTTCTCTTGATTTTTAACATTGTTATTTGTACAAAATTATGCAGTATTATAATGTAAAAATTGTACTATATAAAATATAAATTTGTGAAACAAAGAAATTTTTAATAGAATTACAGACCTATTGTAAACATGCTGGGCACACACACTACAATATTAGCAGTTAAATTCTCTGTAACAGTGGTGTTGAAATTCTTTTGACAAAATAATGTCAGTTATCATGTAGATATATCGCCCAGGTGTTAGCTAGGGCTCTCATTGTCCTTCCAGATGTAAAAAAAATGGGCTCAAACCTACCAACTCTATAGCTTCTAGAAACCCAAAACCCTTCTCAACATTTTGGTGAGATTGGGTTCTCAGAGCCTCCTTTACTTCCTGGGCTCCTGTTTGCTTGAGAGTTGTGTCTACGCTGCACTGTATCAACTGTGATGTGAATCTATGCATCTCCAAGTTCACTGCCTGAAATCCTCTCCATGCCAGGCATATACAAGCATAGTAGACAGCACAGAAAATTTTGGAGATCACAATGAACAGCTGTATTATGTTCCTACCCACAGCTTCAGCCACCTAGCTGGTGCCCTGCTGCTGGTCCTCCACCCTCCCTTCTCTTCTGTTCTCTCATGTAATCCCCTTGCACTCTGAACAACCAATAAATACTTCTTGACTCATGCAGAGCATCTCTGACAATACCCAGATCTTTGAGGCCTCACTTTCTTCCTCACAGACTCATCAAGGAGTTGTTCTCAGGATTTTCTTCATAAAATGAATTCTAGTGGCAGATGTTCAAACAACAGCATTTCATTTTCTCCACCTCATAACATTTTTATGGAAGAGGAGAGGGCTGACCCCAGTGGAGGCAGCAGCTGCGCCAAGCAGATGCAGCTGCAGCCAGTGACAGTGGCAGAGCTGGTGTCCAGAATGCGCCACGTGGTCTCAGGCCTATGCTTCTCATGAGTACATGAGACGTGGCAAAGCAGGGATGGGAGTTTTGCAGGGAAGGGCTGGAGCTCTGACATAGCAGAAGGAAAGAAGAGCCAGAAAAATGAAATTATTAATGTTAAAGAGACCCATTAACCCTGGGGTCACAAGAATCATAAACTTTGTGTAAAAATTCATAAGAACAGTATTAACTTGACAGGGAAAGACCCAGCCTCCAGCAATGTTTCCATTGATCAAAATGTAAATATTTAACACTTAAAAGGGTAAGTATTATTCAGATAGAAGCCATGGTGGCACAGTGGGTAAGCACTTGACTGCTAACTGAAAGGCTGATGGTTTGAACTCAACAGCTACTTTGTGGGAGAAAGATGTGGCAGTCTGCTTCTATACAGATTATGGCATTGGAAACCCTATGGGGCAGTTCTACTATGTCCTATAGAGTCACTATGAGTCAGAATAGACTTGATAGAATGAGTAGACATTACTTCAGGAAATTTGTAGGTTTGGGATAAGTTAGAATCACCAAATTTGATCTATTTATTTAATAGGTGCAATTTACTTATATAATAGATATGATGGTGGCTGCAGTGATGGGCTCAGCTATAGCAAGGATCATGAGGCTAACACAGGACTGGGCAGTGTTTCGTTCTGCTGTGCATAGGGTCTCTATAAATCAGAGATGACTTGATGGCACCTAACAACAACAAGAATGGTAACTATCTATACCCATGTGGTTAGGAGTTATCTTGGTTTCTGAGTACTGATGTAAGACAAAAATAACACAAATGGATAGCTTTAAAGAAGTGAAATTTATCATCTCACAGTTTTCAAGGCTAGAGGTCCCAATCAGGACATTGGCTCTAGGGGATGCCCTTCCTTGTTGGTAGCCCTAGGCATTCCTTGGCATTCCTTTGTCTTCCTTGGCATCTATCTTCCCCGTGTGTGTGTGTGTGTGTGTGTGTGTGTGTGTGTCCAGGTCTATTGTTCTTTTTGTAAGACACTACTCAGAAATAACTATGTCCTTATTAACATAACAAAAAACAAACCAAACCAAACTCACTGCCATCGAGTTGATTCCAACTCATAGTGACCCTCACTGGGTTTCCAAGGCTTTAAATCTTTATTGCAGCAGACTGTTTCATCTTTCTTCTGCAGAGTGGCTGGTGGGTTTGAACCACCAACCTCTTGGTTAATAGCCAAATGCCTTAAGCGCTATACCACCAAAGCTCTTAACATAACAAAAGACATCCCCTTATTTCCAAACAAGGTCATATTTACAGGTGCAGAGGCTAAGATGTCTGTATTTATATAGAAGGGTCACAGTTCAACCTATAACAAGAGGATTTAATAACAGTCTTTAGATATATAAATAACCCTGAGAAGGAGGCTTTCAAGCAGTTGATTCCACTACTTTGGAAATACATAAGTTGTTTTCTTCAGGAAAAGAAAAACTGGCAGAAATAAAAGGGAAAGAGCAAATTGACAACTGAAAATGAGAAAGAAAAAAGATACATATCTACCTTGATCAGATCAAGAAGCAAATGGAGTTAGTGGATTCCTGGAAACCTGAGGTTTAAAGAAGAGTATACACAAGTAGATCAAATGCTGATTAGAAGAAGAAACTGAACAAAAACAGTGAATGAGGAAACATATGAAGCACTGAATTGCCAAGTGGCCCTGGCACAATGCTGTCATTTGAATCACTGCAAGCAGTGTTGCAATCAGGGCAGGAACAAGATACCGTCTCTGCTCACCCATGACACTGCACTGACACCCACACTGGTGATCGAAAACCAAAGATGTATGATTACCCTCTTTACCCTACACAACCTGCCAGCACCCAGGGGTGTGGTCTCACCACCCCTACCCATTTAGCTCCCCCCACTGTCCCTCCTTATTTTTTCCCTCTCCTCACTTTTTTTCTGTTTTCTCTTCCTCTTCCCCCTCCTTTCTTTTTCTTTTCTCTACATCAGATAGGAGCCAGCAACTCTACCCAGCCATACCCATCACACATTTGTGTTTGGCAGCTAGAGTTGCTTTGGTGCTGTGACAGTTGTTTGTTTCCTTTTATTTTCCTTTCCTTTTTCTTTTTTCTTATTTTTTCACTCTTTCCCTGCTTTGCCTCCTTTTCCTTTTTCTTCCTCTTATTCCCACTTAGTAAATTTTCCCCCAGCAGACAGGAGCCAATAACACTATACCCACCACACCTGCTTGTCCACTCACTAGGCAAGTGCCACCACTCACACCAGCACCAAAGAACTGATGGCAGATGGAGGCCAACACTCACACAAACTGGCCTCAGCTGCTCCACATATCCAGAGATCAGACTCTTGCACCCACATTCCTACACACTACTAAATCCACCTAGAGACAGGTTGTGAGCACTGTAGGGCTGCCAAACTAGTGATCAGAGTAGCACACCTAGCCTGTTGCCCAGATATACTAAAGCAAAACAAAAGCAGGTTGAAGCAAATCAACACAAAATCAAATAAGTATAATAACAATATATGTCTTGGATACAAGAGAAAATTTCAAATCACACACACAAAGAAACAAGACATAAAGGCTCAAGCAAATGACCAAAATACAAGTCTGGAAAATGTTCCAGAGGAAGAAATGGTATTGGAACCACCTAATAAGGTATTCAAAAGAATTATATTTAGGACCCTCATCAGGTTAAGAAAGAGATCAAGGAAAACAAAGACACTATGAATGAAATCATAGATAAAATTAAAGGAAACAGAAAAAACTTAAGAAGAATTTGGGAAAACAATACAAAAACAAATTGACAAAATAAATGGAAAATTAGAGACCATACAAAAACAGTAAATAGAAATCCAGATTAATACTAAAATTTCAGAAATAGATAACATATTGGAAAGACAAAGGAGCGGACCCGAATCAATGAAAGACAGAATTAATGAAATTGAAGACAAATCGCTTAATACTAATCTGTTAGAGGAACAATCCGAAAACAAACAAACAAACAAAAAAAAGATGAAGAAAGCCTGATAATCATGCAGGACATGATTAAGAGAAATAACTTACATGTGATGGAACTTACAGAGCAAACCAAAAAAAAAAAAGCACAGAAAAAAAATTGTCAAAAATTTGTTGGAAGAAAATTCTCTAATATTATGAAAGATAAGGAGATATGCATTCAAGAAGTTGAGTGAACCCCAAAAGAAAATCACCAAGACACATCATAAGCAAAATTTCTAAAACCAAAGACAAATACTGAAAGCAGCTGGGGAAAAATGAAAAGTTACCTACAAAGGAAAACCAGTAAGAGTAAGTTATTATCTCTCAGCTGAAGCCATGCAGGCAAGAAGGCAACAGGAGGGCATATAAAACACTAAAAGAAAAAAAAAAAATGCCAAAATAGAATTACAGATCTACCAAAATTATCCCTCAAATATGATGCTGAAATTAGGACATTTCCAGATAAACAGAAAGTATGAGAATTTGTGAAAAGCAAACCAACATTACAAGAAATGCTAAAGGGAGTCCTTCAGAGAACCAACAAAAGCAGACAAGAATCTGACATAAATATACATGACCACATCACCCAGAAATAAACCTAGATATAGAACTAAACCTACAAGACTGAAAAGAAGGAACCAGACACATCAATTTGTAAATAATGACAACTACCAAGCAAAAAGAGGGAAAAATAGTGTAGGTCCAGAATTTCCAAATGGAGAGGAAGTCAAGATAACATTAAGAGAGAATGCCCTGTTTTAAGCTTGGAAAATAATAATAAATTAGTTATCTAGTGCTGCTATAAAAGAAATACCATAAGCATATGACTTTAAAAAATGTAAATTTATTTTCTCACAGCTTAGGAGGCTGTTGTTGTTTTTAGGTGCTGTCGAGTTGTTTCCAACTCATAGAGACCCCATGCACAGCAAACACCGCCCGCTCCCGCGCCAGCTCCAGATTATGGTTTGTTCCACAATCAGCTCCTGGCCTGGTTTTGGCTGAAGATATTGAGCTTTTCCATCATCTCTTGTGACAGATGTAGTCAATCTGATTCCTGTGTGTTCCATCTGGTGAAGTCCACATGTACAGCCGCCACTTGTGTTGTTGAAAAAAGGTGTTTGCAATGTATAAGTCGTTGGCCTTACAAAATTCTACCATGCAAGTTCCAGCATTATTTCTGTCACCAAGGCCAAATTTTCCAATTACCGGTGATTCTTCTTTGTTTTCAGCTTTTGCATCCCAGTCACCAGTGATAATTAACACATCCTGATTGCATGTTCAGTCAATTTCAGACTGCAGAAGTTGATAAAAATCTTCAATTTCCTCATCTTTCGCTTTGGTGGTTGGGGCATAAATTTGAATAATAGTCGTATTAATGGGTCTTCCTTGTAGGCGTATGGATATTATCCTATCACTGACAGCATTGTACTTCAGGACAGATCTTGAAACATCCTTTGTGATGATGAATGCCATGCCATTACTCTTTAAGCTGTCATTCCTGGCATAGTAGATCATATGGCTGTCCAATTCAAAATGGCCACAACCAGTACATTTCAGCTTACTAATGCCTAGGATATCAATCTTTATACATTCCATTTCATTTTTTACAACTTCCAATTTTCCTAGATTCATACCTCGTATTCCATGTTCCAATTATTAATGGATGTTTGCTGTTGTTTCTCCTCAATTTGAGTGGTACCATGTCAGCAAATGGAGGTCTCAAAAGCTTTACCTTATCCATATGAGTAAGGCTGGTTTTACTCTGATAATGTAGCTCTTTCCCAGTCCTATTTTGAGAGCTTTCTAACCTAAGTGACTCATCTTCCTCCTCTGTATTTGACAATGTTTCCAGACTATTCATAAAGTTGTGCAGTAATCTATCAGATAGTGTTTCTCTGCTATTCATAAGTTTTTCCCTGGCCAATTCTTTGAGAAGTAGATGGCCTCTTCCTTCTTTCTAGTCTGTCTCAGTCTGTAAGCTGAGCTGATATCTGTGCACCATGTGCACCCTACTGGGTTTGAAACACCAGTGGCACAGCCTCAAGACTCACAGCAACACGTCACCACAGTAGGACAAACCAACAGACAAGTTTGTCTCCCTTAGCTGTTGGAAACTTCTTCAACCACCCTTACTTGGATCCCTGACGCTGACTCCTCACTCTGACTCCATCCCCTTGGCCTTTTCTGTCCTTTCCCTGCTTTCCCACCTTGCTGCTTGTGGGGTGTGGCCTGGGTTCCTTCTCCTCACCTGGATCACTGTTTAGGAGGCTACAAGTCAGAATTCAAGGTGCAAGCTCTAGGCTCACAGATGAGGAGGAAAGCCCTTGACTCCTTTCAGCATCTGTGGACCCAGTATTCCTTAGAGATTGCTTATATCTTGGCATCATTCTCCTGGGTCTAGGAAGTTCCCAGTGCAGGGATCCTTGGTCCAAAAAATGTGTTCCTCTCCATGTTCTTCTTTCTTGGTGGTAGTAGGCCATTCCTTCACTGTTCAATTCTCTCTCCATCTATCTCTTGTAAGATAAAAGGTGATACACACCACATCCCGAGGAAACTCCCTTTACATCAGATCAGGTCTGTGATGTGATTAAGGGTATCATATCCCACATTAAATCAGATCAGGGCTGTGACCTAAGTAACTATGTTGCATTCCACCCTAATTCTCTTAAAACTGATGGGCATATCACATCAAATCACATCACAGGGGGTGATTATAACATTACACAACTGCTAAATTACATCATTACATAAATGCCAATGGGAATCATGGGGCAGGCAAGTTGAATATATTTTGAGGGGACACAATTCAATCCAGGACACAGGCTAACCTCAAAGAAAATTAATAAGCCTTCTGACCAAAATAAAAAAGAAAATCATGAAGGTTCAGTAAACACAGAAAAAACAGACACGAAGGAAATAAAAAAACCATAAATAAAATAAACATGGCACAGAAAAACATATGAAACAAAGAAACATCAGTACCACTAAAAACAACAAAATAACAGCAGTAAATTCCTATCTGATTATTACACTGAATGTAAATAGATTAAATGCACCACTTAAAAGGCACAGAGTAGCAGAATGGCTAAGAAATTGACACAATATGCTGTCTATAAGAGACACACATTAGACACAAAGATAAAAATAAGCTAAAAATCAAAGTTCGAGAATATATATCAAGAAAATTGAAACCGAGAGCAAGGTAGCAATACTAATGTCTGAAAAAATAGACTTTAAGGCAAAAACTAGCTAAAGAGACAAGAAAGGACATTATATAATTAAAGAATCAATCCAGTAAGAGGACATAATCATAATAATTACCTAAGAACCCAATGAAAGAGCACCAAAATACATGAATCAAACTTTAAAAGAACTGAAAAGAGAAACAGCTACAGAGTAAGAGAAGAAGACTTTAAAACACCACTTTTGAGGAAGGACAGAACAACTAGAAAGAAACTCAACACAGATACAGAAGATCTAAACAACACAATCAACCAACTTGACCTCACAGACATATGCAGAACACCCCATCCAACAACAGCATAATATGTCCTTTTCCAGTGAATGTGGAACGTTCTCCAGCACAGATCACGTTAGGCCACAAAGCAAGCCTTGATAAATTTAAAAACCTCAAAATACTAAAAAGCATGTTTTCAGATCACAATGCTACAAAATTAGAAATCAATGACAGGAATATCAAGAAAAAATAATCAAATACATGCAAACTACATTTTGCTTTAGAATTATTAGGCAATAGGAGAAACAAAAAATGAAATACAAAAATTCACAAATCAACCACTTCTATCCAACACTGTATTGGAAGTCGAGCCTGGCCAACAAGGTATGCCAGAAAAGTAAAAGGCATCCAAACTGACACAGAAGAAATAAAATGATCTCTATTTGCAGATGACATGATCCTATACATAGAAAAACCAAGAGACTCAGCAATAAAATTACTAGAACGAATTGAAAGATAGGAGCTCTGGTAGTGTAGTGCCTAAGGCACTTGACTGCTAACCAGAAGGCTGGCAGTTCAAAACCACTAGCCACTCCTCGGAAGGAAGGTTGGGCAATCTACTTCCATAGTGCCACCATCTCGGAAACCCAAGGAGGGGTCACTATGAGTCGGGTCTGACTTGATGGCACAATACAACAACAACAATTGAAAGATTCAGAAAAGTACATAAGATCAACATAAAAAACTCAAATGGCTTCCTCCTCATCAATAAAGAGATCTCTAAAAAGGAAACAATGAAAACAATGCCATTTACAATAGCTATCAAAAAGATAAAACACTTAGAAACAAATCTTACCAGGGACAGAAAAGACCTATACAAAGAAAACTACAAAATACTACTACAAGAAACTATGAGAAACCTATATAAATGGAGGAATATATTACGCCCATGAGTAGGAAGACAGAACATCGTGAAAATGTCAGTATTAGCCAAAGCAATCTACAGATTCAATGCAATCCCAATCTAAATTCCATCAACATTCTTTAACAACATGGAAAAAACAATCACTAATGTTATATGGAAAGGAAAGAGAGCTTGGATAAGCAAAGCACTACTATAGTGCCTAAGGCACTTGACTGATAACCAGAAGGCTGGTGGTTCATCCCCACCAGCGACTCCTCTGAAGGAAGGTTGGGCAATCTATTTCAGTAGTGATACCCTCTCGGAAACCCAAGGAGGGGTCGCTATGAGTTGGGTCCAACTCGACGGCATATAACAACTACACTGAAGGAAAAAAAGATATATATGAGGTCTCACAATTCCCAATCTCAAAACCTTCTACACAGTCCCAGTTAAAACAGCTTAGTATTGGTACAACGACAGACACATAGACCAGTGGGACAGAATTGAGAGCCCAGAAACAGATCCATCTAGCTATGCAGACCTGATCTTTTTAAACGGGCTTTCAAAACCCATTAAGTAGGGAAAAGTTAGTCTCTTTAACAATTGGTGATGGCGAAATTAGTTATCCATTTACAGAAAAATTAAACAAAGTTATCCATTTACAGAAAAATTAAACAAGATCCATACCTCACAAAAACAAACTCAAGATGGATATAAGGACATAAATGTAAAGACCAAAACTGTCAAGTTCATCAAAGATGAAACGGGCAAATTAGAGGTCCTAATTTATGGCATAAACAGACTATCAAGCATAATACCAAAGTGCACAAACAGCAAATGAGAAACTAGATGACTAGGATTTAATAAAATTTAAATTCTTATGTGCATCAAAAGACTTCTTCAAAAGAAAAAAAAAGAACCTACAGATAAGGAAAAAATATCTAGCAACAACATATCTGACAAGGGACTTATCTCTAAAATTTATATAAAATTTCAACACCTCATCATCAAAAAGACAAACAATTCAATTAAGAAATGGTCTAAGGATATGAAGACACTTCACCAAAGAAGATTTTCAGGCAACACATAAAGAAATGCTCACAATCATTAGCTATTAGATGCAAATCAAAACAACAGTGAGATATAATCTCACCTCAGAAATAACAGCAAAGTTCAAAAGACAGAAAACTATAAATGCTGGTAAGGTTGTGGAGAAATTGGAAATCTCTTATGCTGCTAGTGGGACTGTAAAATGGTAAAATTACTGTGGAAAATGCTATGGTGCTTGCTTAAAAAGTTGGAAATAGAAATATATTTGATCCAGCAATCTTAAATATATCCTAAAGAGAAGAGAGCCAGGATACAAATAGATATATGCACATTTATGTTTGCCACAGCACTATTTACAGTAGCAGAGAGAGAAACAACCCAAGCTCCTATCAACAGATGAATGGATTACCACACTATGGTACATAGATGCAATGGGATACTATGCAACATGAAAGAATAATGAAGAATCAGTGAATAACCTCCTAATATGGATGAACTTGGAGGACATTCTGCTGAATGAAGTAAGTCAATCACAGAAGGACAAATATTGTATGGGTCCATTATTTAAAATGTCAGAAGTTTACACAGGGAAGGAGATTTTCATTGTTGGTTACCAGGGATGGGAGGGGAGGGAAAAGGAGGGAAAATAGATAGATAGTTAAGAGATGGTGTTGATATGAGTGAAGAGAATAGCAGTGTAACCAAAGTGTGTGATTAGCAAAGTATCACTAAGGAAAGGGAAGACACAGAGAGGTACACAAGAGGTATAGACAATAAAGGTCAGAAAAAAATCATAAATCAAATAAGAATTAAAACACAACATATCAAAATTTGGGGGACCTGGCAAAAGCAGTGCTCAGAGGAATATTAATAGCAGTAAATGAAAAGAAGAAAAAAACAAAATCAACCTTTAACCCCATATTTCCAATAATTAGGAAAAAAAGCAGAAGAATGTATAGTCACCAGAAGAAGAGAAATAATAAAGACTAGAGCAGGGAAAAAAAAAAAAAAAATGAAACCAAAAACAGAAAAACAATAGGGAGAATCAACAAAAATAGAAGTTGTTTTTTTGAAAGATTAACACTTGATAAACTACTGGAAAATTTAACAAAGGAAAAAGAAGTAGATGCAAATAACATGAATAAGAAATTAAATAGGATACTTCACAACAGAACCAACTGAAATAAAAAGGATAATAACAGAATACTGTGAAGAATTGTATTCCAACAAATTTGATGACCTAGAAGAAATGGACAAATTTCTAAAAACAAACTACCTATATGTAGTAGTTAAATTTGTGTGTCAACTTGGCTGGGCCATGGTTTTGAGTGGCTGGGCAGTTGGATATAGTTTTCCCCCTAATGAGACTGTAATCATTTTCATGGTGGAATCCACTGTGAGCTGCTAAGTACTTGCCTTTGAGTTGTGGCCTGCTTCCAGCATATAGGAAGAAACTTTAAGAAAGGTCTCTAGCTTTCTGGCACATAAGGATCCTGCATTTGGCTGAGTCTTCATATCATAACATATCGCCAGTCTTGGGATTGTTCCTGGACTTGAACCAGTGCTCTGCCATGTTACCTATTGATCTTGGGATTGTGCCATTCTACTTGCTGACCTTGAGTTTGTCAGCCTCAGCAGCCAACAGCTGCATGAGTTAGAGAAGCCTCCAGCTCCAACGGGCCTAAAATAAGAGAAGGAAGCCCAAGGTCAAGGAGCCTTCACCTAGTGCCTAGAGCCAATACTCTGAATTTGGGCTTCGAGCCTTCTAAACTGTAAGAGAATAAATTCCTGTTTGTTAAAGTCATCCATTTGTGGCACTGCTATTATAGTAGCACTAGAGAACCAAGACACTACACAAAAGAAAAAATTGAACAGATCATAAAACAACTTCCAACAACAAAAAAAGTCCTGGACCAGATGGCTCCACTGGAGAATTCCACCAATCCTTAAGACAAGAGCTTACACCAATTCTGTTCAAACTATTCCAGAACATAGAAAAGGATGGAATACTTGCAAATTCATTCTCTAAAGCAAGTATAACACTGATTTCAAGACCCAGCAAAGACCACTGAAAAAGAAAATTATAAACCAATGTCCCTTATCACTTGACTGCTAACCAGAAGGCTGGAGGTTCAAACCCACCAGCCACTCCTCAGAAGGAAGGTTGGGCAATCTACTTCCGTAGTGATACTGCCTTGGAAACCTAAGGAGGGGTCGCTATGAATCAGGTCTGACTCGAGGGCACATAACAACAACGAACAATCCCTTATGAATATAGACATAAAAATTCTCAACAAAACCCTAGGCAATAAAATACAACATATGAAAAAATAATAATACATCATGACTGAGTAGGATTTATACCAAGTATAGAAGGATAGTTCAACATTAGAAAAATAGCAAAGCAATCTACCACATAAATAAAACAAAAGATCCACATGATCACATCACTTGATACACAAAAGGCATGTGACAAAATCCAACACACACTCCTGATAAAAATGTTCAGCTAAATAGGAACAGAAAGGAAATTCCTCAACATAAGTAGGTGGCATAGTGATAAAGTACTTGACTGCTAACCGGAAGGTCAGTGGTTCAAACCCACTAACCACTCCATGGAAGGAACACGAGGCAATCTACTTCCATAAAGATTTAAAACCTCAGAAACCCAAATGGGGGTCTCCATGAGTCAGAAACAACTCAATAGCAGTGATTTTTTTTTTTTTTAAAAACACCAAACCAAGGGCCAATATTATTCTCAACAAAGAGAGACTGCAAACATTCCCCTCGCAAATAGGAACCAGGCAAGGATGCCCTTTATCACCTCTCCTATGAAAAACTGTATTGGAAATTCTTGCCAGAGTAATAAGTCAAGAAAGGGCAATAAAAGATATCCAACTTGGTACAAAAGAAATAGAACTGTATTTGCTGATGATATGATCCTATACATAGAAAATCCCAGAGACTCAACAAGAAAACTACTGAAACTAATAAAAGAATTCAGTAAAGTGGCTGGGTACAAGATCAATACACAAAAATCAGTTGGATTCCTCTACACTATGGTGCAGGACTGGGCAGTGTTTTGCTTTGTTGTACATTGGGTCACTGAGAGTTGGAATCAGTTTGACAGCACATAACAAGCCAAATGTATGTAGGAGTTAATGACCTATGAAGTGGTGTATCACTTCCTCCAAAATTCCCTTTAAAATTACGATCATGAGTTTGCATTTCAAGTAAACTCAGCTAGTACTGCCAGGACTGAACTTGAAATCTATTTTCTTTCATTCACCAAAGGTCTCCTATGTACAAATCATTCTGCTGTTATGGATCCATGCCTTGGCCTCCCTTTCCTGTTCTTACAGGAGCTGCAGGCAGCTGCTGTGGTTGAATAGTGAATAGAAGGAGCTAAAACAGAAAGCCACAATGAAGCATCTCTGACTTCTAACCCACAGGCCAGGGGATCAGGAAGATCAAGGAGATGCATACCAGTGGGTGACTCATAGCACTGAGGACGTTCATTAACATGCAGCAAGCCTACTACCCTCTGGAGGAGACAAAGTTCTTATTTTCATTTCTGATGTTAGTCACAGGAAAATCAGTTGGAGTCATTTTGAGTTATTATATAAATACTAAAGCAATTCCAGTCACACAAGCTGACAAAAATTGTTCCTCCTCACTCCCAAAAGTATAAAGTTTATCAAATTTAAATTTTAAAACTTCCTTTCTCAGACCTGGAAAATATATCAAAGAAATAGCCCGCCAATTGCAAACTATTTTTAGAGGCATTTGTGGCATATACATTATCAAATACAGTTTCTATGGGAGAGGGGGGGAGTAAACACCATATTGTACTTATTCCAATGTTTCTATATGTGACTACAGCCAGAAAATAGCATTTGTCAAAATATTCTTCTGAGGAAAGAATCACATTAACGTAAGTTGTGCCTGAAGATGTTTTAGTTTTTCAGAGTAAGCAGGCTCTGTTTTTCTAATAAATTGAAAAGGAACAGACTCCCTTTATTAAGCAGGAAGATTTTTCATTTCTACCTAAATGCTACTTCTCTGCCATTTGTTTTGATTTCATTTCTGGCCTAATTTTTTTCCTGGGTTTGCTATCTCTTGTCTTATTAATATGTGAGTCTTGAATGAATAACCATTCTTGTGTCCTTTAACTGTCTTGCAAGGCACCAAGGCCAACTGGCTTTCCTACTGGACAGTAAATCACTCTGGGACTCTGTGTTCTAAGATCAGCTGTGCCAGGGATTTGCCATGCGTGCTTTATCAACTTCTTCATCTCTTTCTGCCTTGGCTCCAGACATCTGTCAAACTGTAAAATGGCGCTCTGGCTTCTAACTGACATTTTTAAAGTGCTCTAAAAACCCACAGAGGGACAAGTCATGACAGTTGGGGACGACTGAGTGTTGACATGGTTCCAGTGGCACACTGAGGCTGCACAATGGTTAGAGGCAAAAGCTCTGGGGTCAGGCTGCCTAGGTTTAGAGCCCAGCTCTGCCACTGACTAACTGTATGACCTTGGGAAGTTATTGAGCTTTCTGTGATTCAGTCCTGACAGCTATAAAATGAGGATGCTGAGAGGGTTAAATGTGACTAGGCAAAACACCTGCCATTCAGTAACAATATTACTGCTGTTTCTTATCCTTCCATTTTTGATGCCTCCACTGGTGACCCCCTTTGGTTTCTGAGGCAGTAAATCTTTACAGAAGTAGATTGCCCAGTCTTCCTTTCACAGAGTGGCTGGTGGGTTTGAAACACAGCTTTCTGGTTAGCAGTCAAATGCCTTAGGTACTATGCCATCAAAGCTCCTTGTCTTAGATATGACTAAACTAAAATTTGGTCATTCAGCTTGACCTTATTTAGTGCCTTCACTGTTGAAGGAAACAACAGTGTCAAACCCATCAGTGTAATTTCCTACAACTTTAGTCAGACATCTCAAGGGCATAAATAATCATGTGGGACGAGCCAGAAAGTATCACACTGCAGGTTTTTTGGAAAGTCACAGTAAATCTTGTAAAGCAGAAGAATATGATTCACACATACCCTGCAGCAGGAATTCAGCGACGTGGCGTGCCATCGGTCCCTGACTGATGACTGCTGTTCCTTACATCTAGAGCACCGCACATGACAGATTACAGTGACAGGTCTGCACATGCCCACAGGCACACCCGGGTTTTCACAAAAGCCAAAATAATTTCGTGAGAAAGCAAAGCAAATAGTGCCATAGGGGAGGTTTGGGATTTCATTTGCTTGTTTGTTTTGACATTTTTAGAGGACTTCTTTATTGTCATAGTCCTAAAAGCATTTCAAACACATGGGAAATGAAATCAGCCATTTTTCTCAGGCCTCTATTTCTAGTAGAAAGAATATCAAATATATATATTGTTGAAGAACAAGCATAAATAAACCTATTTTGTGATTTAAACTTAAAATTTATAGATCTTTACTCTCTTATGGGTGTGAAAAACGTTGCCACGTATTTCACTCATTTCACTGCTTTGTCTTTGATTAAGTCTTTGTGATTGTTGTTTCTTATAGCCCTTCCATCTTTCTCATACACAAGGAATAAAGATGCTACTTCATTTGATTTTTCCTATTTATTTATTGCTTAAAATTTATCCATAAATAAAATTAAAACTAAAAATTAACAAAACTATACAAAGGACTATTTCTGAGAAACAGCACAAAATAATGCTTAAGAGCTCAGAATCTTAAAAAAAGAGCTCAAATTATTAAGTGATATGCAGACTTGGGTTTGTTGGCAAGAAACTAAATCCTGCTTAGCATGGGTTTCCTCATCTGTAAAGTGAGAATAATGTTGTTGTTGTTGTTATGTGCCGTCGAGTCGGCCCCGACTCATAGCGACCCCTCCTTGGGTTTCTGAGGCAGTATCACTACGGAAGTAGGATTGCCCAACCTTCCTTCCAGGGAGTGGCTGGTGGGTTTGAACCGCCAGCCTTCTGGTTAGCAGTCAAGTGCTTTAGCCACTATGCTACCAGTGCTCCCAAAGTGAGAATAATATTGGTATGTATATCTCTGGCTTAGAGCACCAAACACTGCCTGGTAAAAATGTGGCTCAGGAAATGAGTTTTGAAGAAAAGGAATGGAAGGAATGTAAAAAGGAAGGAAGGGATAAAAAAGCAGTGACTATTACACAAATACCAATCAACCAAACAACTCACTGCCACTGAGTCGATTCCATCTCATAGCGACCCTATGAGACAGAGTAGAACTGCCACATCAGGTTTCCAAGGCTGTAAATCTTTAAGGAAGCAGACTGCATCATCTTTCTCCCTCGGAGCAGCTGGTGGATTTGAAACGTTGATCTTTTGGTGAGCAGCCAAATGCTTTGACAACTATGCCACCAGAGGCCCAATACCAAACCAAAATAAACCAAATTCACTGCCATCGAGTTGGCCCCGACTCATAGCGACCCCTCCTTGGGTTTCCAAGGTGGTATCTCTATGGAAGTAGATCACCCAATCTTTCTTCCACAGAGTGGCTGGTAGGTTTGAACCACCAGCCTTCTGGTTAGCAGTCAAATGCCTTAGGCACTATGACACCAGAGCCCCCCAGAAGCCTAATAGAGATTGTATATAGAGGCTATATATTACGCAAATTCTTAAGCATACAAACAACGGTTAGAACCCAGGACCCCTGCCAAGATGTTATCACTGTTAGATGTCATTGAGTTGGTTTTGACTCACAGTAACCCTATGCACAACAGAATGAAACACTGTCCAGTCCTGTGCCATCCACACAATCACTGCCCTGCTCGAGCCTATCATCACCATCACTGTATCAATTCATCTCGTTGAAGGTCTTCCCCTTTTTCACTACTTTACCTAGCATGATATCCTTCTCCAGTGACTGGTCCCTTCTGACAATATGACCAAATTATGATTGATGAAATCTGGCCATTCTCATTTCGAAGGAGCTTTCCAGCTACACTTCCTCCAAGACAGATTTGTTCATTCTTCTAGCAGTCCATGGTACATTCAATACTCTTCACCAACACCGCAATTCAAATGCATCAGTTCTTCTGTGGTCTTCCTTATTCACCCAGTTTTCACACGCATATGAGGAGACTGGAATATGGTTTGGATCAGGCAAATGTCTTCAGAGTGACATCTTTGCTCTTAAACACTTTAAAGAGGTCTTTTGTAGAAGATTTGCCCAATGTGGTACATTGTTTGATTTTGTGGCATTGAAGGGGCACTGATTGTGCATCCAAGTAAAATGAAATCCTTGACAGTGTCAATCTTTTCTCCATTTATCATGATGCTGCTTATTGGTCCGATTGTGAGTATTTTTGTTTTCTTTGTGTTGAGGTGTAATCCATAGTCAAGGCCGTGTAGTCTTTGACCTTCATCAGTAAGTGCCTCAAGCCTTCTTCACTTTCAGCAAGTAAGGCTGCATCATCTGCATACTGCAGGTTGTTAATGAGTCTTCCTTCAATTCTGACTCCATGCTGTTTTTCATATAGTCCAGCTCTTGGACTATTTACTCAGCATACAGGTTGAATAAGTATAGTAAAAGGATACAACCCTGACACACTCCCTCTCCTGATTTTAAAACACACAATGTTCTCTTGTTCTATTCCAATGACTGCCTCTTAGTCTAGGCCAAGATACTATCTCTAAATAACACAACTTGATTTTTTTTCATTATGTGAATTTTCCATGTACAACAAAGTAGAGAGAAAAGTATAAAGATTCCCATGTATCAATCACTAAGATTCAACATTATTATATTTTACCATTATTAATCTATTTTCTTATATACAGTTTTTCTTTTGAAGGAATGTTTTAAAGAAAATCTGAAGCATCATATCAATTCATTAGTAAATACTTCTAATAGATAAGGACTTGGGAAGGAAAAGAATAAACATATAATACCATTCTTCTAGCAGTCCATGGTACATTCAATATTCTTCACCACCACCAAAATTTGAATGCATCAGTTCTTTTGTGGTCTTCCTTACTCATTGTCCAGCTTTCACACACATAGAAGGAGATTGGAAATACCATGGCTTGGGTCAGGCACACCAAAGAATGAACTATAATGCCATTACCAGACTCAATAAAATGATCAACAATTCCTTAATAACATGTATACAAAAAGGGCATGGCAGAGGCTTCCTCTCACCTCCTTTAACTACATGAGGGGGAGAAAGAATCAACATCAGCAGCATCAGCCCAAGGCTGAATCCTATGAGGCAAAGGTCAGACATGCTACTACCCTCTAACCTTTTTATCAATTCTGACACTAACCATTCCTCCCACAGCCCTCTCTACTTCTCTGTTGGGTTCAATAATTCATTGCAATGGCCACACAATTGCAATACTCATAATTTGGGGTTTATTAGAGAAGTAATAGGTTATGATTCAGGTTTAAGAATGCTCAGAATATAATTCTTCAATCAAGATAGCCTCCTCTTGGTCATGCCTACAGGCAACCTCTCTTTGGTCCTTGGCCTCTTAGCCTAGCCTCTGCCATGCACAAGCAAGTGTTAAAAAGCTCTTTCAGCTCTATTGGTGCCCAGAGAGGCACCCCACTCCACCAGCAAGCTTCCTGCCCAAAGGTATCCAGCTTTCTTATTCCGTGTACCGAGAAGCCTGTCACTTTGTCTCACGCCAGTCTCTTGGTTCTGCTCCCTCTGCTGCTGTGGTTTCTCTCTTGCTATCTTTCTGCCAATATCTCAGCACAAAGATCTTGAGTCCAAGGACAGGCTCCATTCCTGGCTTCTTCTCCTGTCTTGATGGTAGTGAGATCTCCTTTTTCCACCCCTGGGATGGCTCATTTTAAGCCTAGATAAATGGCACAACTGACCAATCCCCACGTGTAAGGTTTCCATACACCTTATTTCTCTGGTCTCACCCCCACAAGGGTGCCATGGACCTTATTTACACTGCTAACAATATACCCAGTCTCACTGGTGGACAATAAGTGCCTCACATTTGCATAGTTCCACCCAAGTCATCTGGTGGGAGTCACAAACAAAGACCATGGCTAGAAGAGCCATATTAAGTAATTCATTGCACCACAATGTAATAAATAAAATATGTTTAATTTTCTCCTATTGTTGAAAAAGGAGGTATTTTCACAGTTGCTTTGTTCAAATCAAGTTCCAAACAAGATTCACACACTGTAGTTGGCTTATTTTGTTGTTGTTGTTGTTATGTGTCATCAAGTTGGACCCTCATAGCGACCCCTCCTTGGGTTTCCAAGGCAGTATCACTATGGAAGTAGATTGACCAACCTTCCTTCTGAGGAGTGGCTGGTGTATCTGAACCGCCAGCCTTCTGGTGAGCAGTCAAGTGCCTTGGTTTATAGGTCTCTTAATTATTTTATTTATCATAGTTCTCCCTCACTACTTTTCTCCCCATAATATTTATTTGTTTAAGAAGTAGGATCATTTGTTTTATAGAATTTCCCACATTTAGGATTTGGCTAATTGGTACATTTTATGGTGTTGTTTAACACATTCCTCTCTCTCCAATATTTCCTGTAAACTGGTAGTTAGCCAACAATGTTTGATGAGATTCTGATTCATATTTAAAAAAAAAAAAATGGAGGGAAGGGCAAGAATACATTACAGGTGGTGCTATTTCTTTTCTATCACATCGTATGAGAAAAAACATAATGTTTGGTAGCCCCATTTTTACTGATGTTGAGATTGACCAGTGGGCTCAAGTGTTGCCAGCCTGATTCTCCATTATAAAGTTCCCATCCATATTTAACCTAATGGTTGTAGCATTCATTAATGATTATTTTGTAGGCCTTTATTCCATTACTTCTGCTGCTAAGTAGTGTTGTATAGAGCTCTGGTGGAGCAGTGGCTAAAGTATTTGGCTGCTCACCAAAAGGTTGGTGGTTCAAACCCACCAGCTGCTCCATTGGAGAAAGAGGAGGCAGTCTATTTCCACAAAGATTTACATCCTGAGAAACTTTATGGGGTAGTTCTACTCTGTCCTACATGGTCACTATGAGTAAAAATTGACTCCATGGCAGTGGGTTTCATTTTTTGGTGGAAGCAGTAGCTTTATACATCTAGCATCCTTTTGCATTGATCACCTGTAATTCTTCTATAAATATATAGTCCATACAGGAAAGCAAGAATGGATGCTTTTAATTATTTTATTATGCTTACAATTATTTTTAGAATAATGATTTGGTATCCACAATGAAGGGCCTGAAGTAGGCAGTCCCAGGGTCTGGAGGCTGCTTTTCACTTGGGGGTGGCTCTTCATTAAGGCCAGGGCCCAATGTAGGCTGGTCCAGGGCTGGGAGCTGCTTTTCACTTGGGGGTGGCTCTTCATTAAGGCTGGGGCCTGAGATAGGCTGGCACAGGGCTTGGAGGCTGCTGTTTGATCCAGCAGGAACTTTTTGTGAGACCAGGAGGCCTGCACCCACTGCTTTTTGAGGCAACAGGAACTTTTTCTGGAATCAGATGTCCCCAGTTGCTTTTTAGGCTCACATGAATTCCTTCTGGAACCAGGTCCTTTGCTCCTAGCCACCATAGGGGCCAGCAGGAGCTTTTTCCAGGTCCAGGCACCCTGCCTCCAGACATCATCTAGATCAGCAGGAATTCTTCTAGGATCAGGCACTCAACCCCCAGTTGCCTTCTGGGTAGGCAAGAACTAATGCTGGGACAAAGTGCACTGCTTCCCACCATGTGCTTGGTCAGCAGGAACATAGCATGAGAGCCTAAGCCCCAGTTTCCCTTATCTTTTTTTTTTTTTTTTTAATTTTTTTCCCTCTTTTCTTTCTTCCTTGCTTTTTTTCCTTTTCCTGCTTCCCTTTTTCTTTCTTTCTTCTTTCTCTCTTTGTTTTTCCCATCCCTTGTTTTTCTTTTAGGATGTTTCTTGTTTTTTCTTCATTATTCTTTTTCTCTTAGTCATTTCTCTTCCCTAACCCCCAGATTTTTTTTTTATTTCTTTTTCTCTTTGTCCATTTTTTGTAGTTTTTCCTCCCTTTTTTTTTTATTTTTCATTTATTTTTTCTCCTTTTTGTGCCTATTGTTTGTTCATACTGTTTGCAGTTTTTGTCCCCTTGATTTCTTTTTATTTTTGTCCCAACTGATGTGAGATAGCTACTATGCCCACATGACCAAATCATATCCACACCTCCTGCAGCCCCACTCACTGGGTGAGGGCCACCACATGCTTCTGCACTGACTGATCAACAATAGATGTTGGCCAATACCAGCCCAACCTGCCCACAATGGCTCTACGCAAATAGCTAATAGAGATCTGTGCATAGATTATCATCCTCTACTGCATCCACTAGTAGACAGGTGGTGAATGACTAAGTGCTGCCAAACTAGCAAATAGAGTAGAACACTAGCCCTACTCACTAAGATACATCAAAACAAAATAAAGGGGGGGGGGAGGGGTAAATCACACCAACACAAAATCACCAATTAAACATAAATACAACAACATGGCAATGTCTTGGAGACAAGTGACAATCCTAGTTCACACAAAGAAGTAAGATAAAATAGTACAAACAAGGGACCAGAATGTAGAGCCAGAAAAGCTCCAGAAGGAAGAAGTGGCATTGGAACTACCTTATAAGGAATTCAAAAGAATTACATTTAGATATGATGGCCTGACAGACACAGCTGGTGGTGTCGTGAATAAGGCATTTGACTGCTAACTGGAAGGTCAGCAGTTTAAACTAACAGCATTCTGTGGAAGGAAGACAAGGTGATCTACTTCCATAAAGATTTACAGCCTCAGAAACCCAATGGGGTTCATTATGAGTTGGAAACAATTCAATGGCAGTGAGTTTTTTTTTTTTTTTTTTTTTTTTTTTTTTTTTTTTTTTTTTTGTTATAATGGATTGAGTGATAGATCAAGGAAAATAATGACAAAATGAAGGAAAACAATGACAAAATGAAGGAAAACAAACACAAAACTCTAAAACCATTTAGGAAAACAATACAAGAACAAACTGACAAAATAAATGAAAAATTAGAAACCACACAAAAACAGCAAATAGAAATCTAGAAGATTAACACTAAGATTTCAGAAATAGCAATACATTGAACAGGTAAAGGAGTAGAATCAAATCAATGGAAGACAGGATTAGGAAAATTAAAGACAAATCCCTCAATAATACTTTATTAAGGGATCAATCAGAAAAAAAAGTCAAAAAAAAAGAGGAAGAACAAGAAAGCCTAAGATTCACATGGGCCACCATCAAGAGGAATAACTTATATGTGATTGAAATTCCAGAACAGGAAAGACAAATAAAACCACAGACAAAATTGTCAAAGATTTGTTGGAAGAGAACTTCCCTAATATGATGAAAGATGAGAAGATATGCATTCAAGAAGTTCAATGAACCCCAAACAGAATAGATCCCAAAAGAAAATCACCAAAACCAAAGAGAAAGAAAAAATCCTGAAAGCAGCATGGGAAAAAGGAAAAGTTACCTACAAAGGGCAACCAATAAGAATCAACAAGATTAGAAGTTGGTTCTTCGAAAAGATTAATAAAATCAACAAACCACTGGCAAATTTAACAAAGGAAAAGACAGAGAGGATGAAAATAACATGAATAAGAAAAGAAAAGGTCAACGTCACAACAGAAACAACTGAAATAAAAAGCATAATATCAAGATACTATGAAAAACTGTACTCCAACAAATTTGAAAGCCTGGAAGTAATGAACATATTTCTAGACACTACCTGAAGTAACACACACTGAGGCAGAAAACTTAACAGATCGGTAACAAAATAAGAAACTGGAAAGGTCATTTTAAAAAAATAAATAAATAAAACTACCAAGAAAAAAAGTCCAGTCCCACATGGCTTCACTGGAGACCTACCAAAAATTCAGAAAAGAGCTGACACTAATCATACTCAAATTTTTCCGAACGCAGAAGAGGGTAGAATATGTCTGAACTCATTTTATGAAGCAAGCATAACCCTGATCCAAAACCAGTGGTAGATACCACTAAAGAGGAAAATTAGAGTGGCTAAGGCACTTGACTGCTCACCAGATGGCTGGTGGTTCAAACCCATCAGCCACTCCTCAGAAGGAAGGTTGGGCAATCCTACTTCCGTAGTGATACTGCCTCGGAAACCCAAGGAGGGGTCGCTATGATTCAGGGCTGACTCGACGGCACATAACAACAACAACAACAACAACCGGGGAGCTCTGGTAGCATAGTGGCTAAGGCACTTGACTGCTAACCAGATGGCTGGTGGTTCAAACCCATCAGCCACTCCTCAGAAGGAAGGTTGGGCAATCCTACTTCCATAGTGATACTGCCTCGGAAACCCAAGGAGGGGTCGCTATGATTCAGGGCTGACTCGACGGCACATAACAACAACAACAACATCCCTCATCAATACAGACATAAATTCCTGATAAAAACTCTCAGAAAAATAGGAATAGAAGGGAAATTCTTCAACATAATAAACAGCATATACACAAAACCAACAGCCAATATTATTCTCAGTGGAGACAGACTGAAAGGGAACCAGACAAGGATGTTCTCTATCACCACTTGTATTCAACATTGTATTGGGATTCCTAGCCAGGGCAATAAGGCAAGAAGGAGAAATAGAAGGCATCTAATTTGGCAAAGAAGAAGTAAAACTATTTCTTTTGCAGATGATATGACCCTATGCGTAGAAAAACTAAGAGACTCAGCAAGGGAACTACTGGAACTAATTGAAAGATTCAGAAAAGTAGCAGAATACAGGATTAACATACAAATATCAGTTAGATTCCTATACAGCAACAAAGAGATCTCTGAAAAGAAATAAGGAATTGGTGAATAGTGACTGGGGTCTTAAAAGCTTTCAAGCAGCCATCTAAGATGCAGCTAATGGCAAAAAAAAAAAAAAAAAAAAAAGGCATTTGGAAGCAATCAGTCACAGAACATGATGGCCCTCAAGACCAGAAGAACTAGATGGTGTCTGGCTACCAATTCCAATCACTCAAGAAAGGATCAAATCTAGAGATCCTGGATAGAGTTGGAGGAAAAATGTGGAACAAAATCCAAAAACTCAATAATGACCAGATTTACGGGTCAGATGAAATCTGATGAGATTCACAATACTGTGGCCCTGGAGTACATTCTGCGCCTGGAATAAAACTCACCCCCAGGGGCTGGCTCTCAGCCCAATAGTTAACAACATGTACACGCAGACCATTCAACCCAGGATGACGTACCCACATACTCTATGGTAATACATCTCTTAGAGCAATAGACCACAGGACACCAGAGGACCAACATTCAAACAGGATTGCATAAATATGAGAAGAATATGGGGAGAGTTACTGAGTAGGGAGGGGAAGAGACTGGGTTAGGGTTGTTGTTGTTGTTGTTGTTAAGTGCCGTCGAGTCGTTTCCGACTCATAGCGACCCCATGCACAGCAGAACGAAACACTGCCCGATCCCGTGCCATCAACATAATAAACATATGTGGCTGATGGGTTTTAACCGCCGGGTTAGGGTTGGATGTTGTAAATGAGGAGTGAAACTAAATGTACATGTAATGTTGAAGGTAAAACAAGTTCTTAAAAATTAAAAGAAATAAGGAAAACAATGCTGTTTTGGTTACCTCTAGTGCCACTCTAACAGAAAATACCACAAATGGGTGGCTTTAACAAACAGGGATTTATTCTCTTACAGTTCAGGAGGCTAGAACTCAGAGTTTAAAGTGCCCCATCCTAGGAGATGAGTGAAAGCCCTTCAATCTTGGGCTTCAGCTATGCTCTTGCTCCTGGCTCACTGAAGCTACAGGCAACTCTTAACTCAGGAAGCTGCTGCCTGCTGAGGCTGACAAACCCAAGGTTGATTAATTGAAATGGCACAATCCAAGATTACCAAGCAACCCAGCAGGCCACTAGTTCAAGTCCATTAACTGTCCCAAGATCAGAAGACAACATGGCAGGCCATTGGGATGAAGACTCAGATACTTGCAGTTTCCAGGTGTGCCAAAAAGATGCAGAGACCTTTCTCAACATTTCTTCTTTCACACTGAAAGCAGACCACATCCCTACGGCAGCTATTCAGCTGCTTCAGTAGATTCCACCATGGAGTTGACTACCAGTCTCATCATAGAGAATCCAGCTGCCAAGCTACTCAAAACCAGGCCCAGTCAAGTTGACATACAACTTTACTACCACAAACACCCCTAAATTTTCCCCAGGAGCTCTGGTAGCATAGTGCCTAAGGCACTTGACTGCTAACCAGAAGGCTGGAGGTTCAAACCC
>NW_006921738.1:6106323-6107089 GCF_000298275.1 Orycteropus afer afer | reverse complement strand
GACATATCTGACAAGGGACTTATCTCTAAAATTTATAGAAAACTCCAACAGCCCAACAACAAATAATCCAATTAAAAAATGGGCAGAAGACATGAATAGACACTTCAGCAAAGAGGATATTCAGGCAGCCAACAAACATATGAAGAAATGCTTATGATCATTAGCCAATAAAGTGATGCAAATCAAAACAACAAGATACCATCTTGCCCCAGCACTAGTAGCAAAGTTCAACAAGACAGAAAATAACAAATGCTAGAGAGGATGTGGAGAGACTGGGACTCATACACCGCTGGTGGGACTGTAAAATGGTACAATCACTGTGGAAAGCAGTTTCATAATTCCTTAAAAAATTGGAATTAGAAATACCATTTGACCCAACCATTCCATTACTAGATACATATCCTAAAGAAGAGAAAGCCAGGACAAGAAAAGACATATGCACACCCATGTTCATTGCAGCACTATTTACAATAGCTAAAAGATGGAAACAACCTAGGTGTCCTTCAACTGAAGAATGGATAACCAAACTATAGTACTGCAAAAAGGACAGGGAGGCCACATGTTCTGACCTCCTCTAATCCCACAAGAGGAAGACAGAATCACCATCAATAGCCCAAGGCCTATCTATTCCTGTGAGGCCAGACATGCTGCTTCCCTCCAGCCCTTCCTCTAACCATTCCTCCCAAAGCACCCACCACCTCTCTCCTGGGTTCAATAATTCGCTGCAGTGGCCACACAGAGCTCACAGATTATGGGGTTTATTAGG
>NW_006921738.1:6095498-6103542 GCF_000298275.1 Orycteropus afer afer | reverse complement strand
CAGATACATACACACAATGGAATACTATTCAACCCTACAGAATAACGTAGAATCTGCAAAACACTGCATAACATGGATGAACTTGGAGGACATTATGGCAAGTGAAATAAGCCAATCACAGAAGGACAAATAGTGTATTAGTCCATTACTGTAAAAAGTCAAGAAAAAGTTTATATATGGAAGGATATTTTCTTTGTTGGTTACCGGGGGTGGGAGGGGAGAGGAGGGAACACTGTTACATAGGTAGAGATAAGTATTGATTTGGGTGAAGAGAAGGGCAATGTACCAAATGTGAGTGATCAACACAGTGGCATTGAGGAAGAAGAAGACATACAGAGGTTCATGGGAGGTACAGACAACAAAGATGAATCTTTTGCATGTACAGTACTGCATTATCAGTGAAGGCAAACATGGATATATGGGTGGATATATGAGGGGACAGGCCAAAGTATTAGGTATGTCTATGCAGGAAGGAGTGTGCCCAAGACCATGTATATGGTTGGCAAACAATGGTTCTACAAGTGTATTGCTATGTTCTATAAGAATTCCCAGGTGAAATAGTAGAGCTGACAAGGGACAAGGTTGTAGTCACTTCTTGATCACAGCCAACTACCCAGAGGGACCAAGTAGTTGGACCTGCGGGCTCAGAACCATAGTTGCAGGGGACATCAAGCTCAATTGACATAACATACTACACAAAACATTGTTTCACCTCCTACTTTGGTGAGTAGCAACTGGGATCTTAAAAGCCTACAAGCAGCCACCTAGATGCAATGATGGGTCTCTCCTCATCCAGAGCAAAAAAGAATGAAGAAAACCAAAGATTCATGGAAACAATTAGTCCAAGTGACTGGTATACCATGCAATCGTAAGCCTATATGACTATGAGACCAGAAGAACTAGATGCTGCCCAGATACCACTGTCAACCACTCAGAGGGGGGATCTATGTAGGAGATCCTGGATAGAGTGGGAAAACAATGTGGAACAAAAGTCAAAATCATTTGGAAAAAAAAAAAAAGGGACTAGGTTTGCTGGTCTGACAGAGCCTGGTGGAACCACTGAGACTATGGCCTCTAGCTGCCCTTCAGGTCTTGAATTGAACCCATGCCTGTGGCTTCCAGCCAAACAAAAGACAGGCTTATGAGGTGAACATTTACACTAGGTAGATACACTCCTTGGAGAGAACAATTATGGGAGAATACAAGGGATGTGTATGAACAGTGACATAGCTCAGGGGGCAGGAGTGCATGGAGACAGGAAAAAGGTAATTATGGGGAGGAAGTGGGAGGGGAGCTGTTGCATTGTGGTAAATTGTAGTCAATGCCATGAGACAAAGTATATGTGAACTGCTGTATGGAAAGTGAATTTGTTCTATAAACTTTCACCCAAATCACAACAAAACAGAAAAAAGATTACAGCCTAGAGGGGGGAAAAAAGACAAAATAATTAGGAATAAATCTTACTAAGGATACAAAGGACTTACACAAAGCAAACTACAAAAGAAACTATAAATGAGCTTCATAAAGGGAAAAACACTATGCTCGCAGATAGAAAGACTGAACATTGTGAAAATGTCAGTATTAGCCAAAGCAATCTACAGTGCAATGCAATCCCAAACAGGACTCCATTACCATTCTTTAAGGACATGGAAAACCAATCACTAATTTTATATGGAAAGGAAAGAGACCTCAGATAAGCAAAGCACTACCAAAGAAGAACAAAGTAGGAGGTCGCACACGTCCCAATCTCAAAACCTATTATACAGCCATGGTAGTCAAAGTAACCTGGTATTGGTACAATGACAGACACATAGACCAGTGGAACAGAAATAAGAATTCAGAAATAGATCCATCCATCTGTGGACAGTTTATCTTTGACAAAAGCCCGAAATCCATTAAATGGGGAAGAGAATGTTTGCTTAATAAATGGTGCTGGCAAAACTGGATATCCATTTGCAGAAAAATGAAACCAGATCTATACCTCACACTATACATAAAAATATCTGAAGATGGATCAAAGACCTAAATGTAAAACTTCAAACTATAAAGTTCATGGGAAAAAAAAAAAAAAAGTAGGGACAAACTTAGGGGCCCTAATTTATTGAATAAGTAGACTATCAAATATAATTAAAAAATGCAAAAACAGCAGAAGCTAAAGTAGTTAACTGGACGTTCTTAAAATTAAATTTTTATGCATATCAAAAGACTTCTACAGAAGAGTAAAAAGAGAACCCAAAGATTAGGAAAAAACATTTGGCAAGTACATATCCTACAAAGGACTTATCTCTAATGTTTATAGAAAATTTCAACATCTCAGCATCAAAAAGATAAAAAATTTAATTAAAAAATGGGCAAAGGACATGAACAGACACTTCACCAAAGATATTCAGGTAGTCAACAAAGTCACAATCATTAGCCATTAAAGAGATGCAAATCAAAACAACAATGAGATATCATCTCACCCCAGCAATAAAAGCAAAGTTCAACAAGACAGAAAACAACAAATATTGGCAAGAGTGTGGAAAGATTGGAATTCTTGTACACTGTTGGTGGGACTGTAAAATGGTACAACCACTGTGGAAAACAATATGAGACTTCCTTAAAATTTTAAATAAAATTTAAAAATAGAAATACCATTTGATTACACAAGAGGCATAGACAACAAAGATAAATACTATTACATACACAATAATGCATTAAGAGTAATAATAAACACTAATCTATGTGTTGATACATATAGGTATATAGCCAAGAAGATCAGGTTTGAACAGGAATATACCCATAACCATACACGGGTTTGTCAGATGATAGTCCTATGTATGTACTTGTATGTGCTACAAAAATGTCCACGTACATTATAGAGCTAACAGAGGACAAAGTTAGGATAACTTCTTAGCCACAACCAAGAACCTTGAGGGAGTGAGTAGCTGGGCCTCTGGGCTTGAGACCATGGTCACAGGGGACATCAAGCTCAACTGGCACAACACAGTACACAAAAATATCATTTTACATCCTACTTTGGTGAGTTGCAAAAGGTCTTAAAAGCTTGTGAGTGGCCATTTAAGACACAACTATTGGTCCTTCCTTATCTGGAGCAAACAAGAGTGAATCAAAGATGTATGGAAATAATTAGTCCAAAGGACTAATAGACCATAAAAATGTTAGCCTATATGACCCTGAGACCAGAAGAACTATGTGGTGCCTGGCTACCAATGCCAACCACTCAGAAAGGGATCAGAATTAAAGATCCTGGATAGAGGAGAAAAAAATATGGAATAAAATTAAAAATGTAAAAAATACCAGGATTACTGGTCAGTCAGACTAATGAAATGCCTGAGAACAGGGCCCCAGGTTACCCTTCAGGACTGGAACTGGACTCAATCCTGTGGGTTAGCTCTCAGTCAAACAACAGACAGGCATACAAGCTGAACAACTATAGCAGGGAGATGCACTTCTTATAAAAGTCAACCATGGGAGATAAGAAAGTCAGCATTTGCACAGGGAAAAAGCCAGGCAGACAGGAATGTATAAGTAAGAAGGACAAAGGGAAGTGATAATCACAGGGAGGAGGGAGGAGGAGAGCTGTTACATTGCAGGGATTGTAATTGGTGTCATGAGACAAAACGTTTATGAACTGTTGAGTATCAGACAAACCTGCTATGTAAAACTGTACCCAAATCAGGGACTTTCAGTAAGATGGAGGGCTAGGCAGACAAACTACACAGACCCTCTTCAACAAAGAAAAGAGAAACCAACTGACAAAGATACAGAAAATAATCCTGGACTCTTGAGCTTTGAAAGGAAGTATACTGAAGTGGATTAGGCACCAACTAGTGGAAAAACCTGGATGAAAACAGGACCTAAGAATAAGCTCCATTTGCCAAGGACAGCAGGGACAAACAAGAAGCTGACAATGGGAAAGGAAACAGGTGGTGAGTGTATAAGTGCAGCCAACTAGCAAATAAAGAGTACAGTACCATGCTTACTTAGATAAAATTCAAAGAAAACAAAAATCGTAGGCAAGTCACTTCAACATCCAATTACTAAGTGAATATAAACACAAAAACATCATAATGCCTTGAAGACAACAGAGCATCACAGTCCACACAAAGAAGCAAATAAATCAGGAGAAACAAGGGACCAGGATACAGACCCAAAACACATCCTGGAGGAAGATGCAGCATTGGAACTCCCTGATAAGGAATTCAAAAGAATTATATTTAAGTATCTTCAATGAATTGAGAGACAGATCAAGGAAAACACTGACAAAATGTAGGAAAATACGGAGAAAACCCTAGAACAGTTTCAAAAGACAACACAAAAACAAAATGACAAAATAAATGAAAAGTTAGAAATGATACAAAATCTACACATAGAAATCCAGAAGATTAATACTAAATTTTCAGAAATAGATAGGACATTGAATCAGCAAAGAAGTAGAACTGAATCAATGAAAGACAGAATTAGTGAGAGTGAAGGCAAATATCTCAGTACTTCTTTAGAAAGCGATCAATCAGAAAAAAAAAAAAAAAAAGAACAAAATTAACAAAGCCTAAGGTTTATGTGGGATACCATCAAAAGGAATAACCTATGTATAATCAGAATTCCAGAACAAGAAGAGACAAATAAAACCACAGAAAAAAATGGTTGAAGATTTGTTGGAAGAGAATTTTCCTGGTATGATGAAAAATCAGAATATATCCATTCGAGAAGTCTGACAAACTCCAAACAGGATAGACCCCAAAAGAAAATCACCCAGACATATCATCATCAAACTCACCAAAACCAAAAACAAAGAAACAATCCTGAAAGCAGCACAGGCAAAACTAAAAGTTACCTACAAGTGGAAACCATTAAGACTAAGCTCAGATTTCTTGGCAGAAACCATGCAGGCAAGAAGACAATAGGATGGTATATATAAAACCCAGAAAGAGAAAAATTTCCAACCAAGAATTATGTACCCAGCTAAACTGTCCCTCAAATATGATGGTGAAGTTAGGACATTTCCAGATAAGCAGAAATTAAGGGAATTTGTTAAAACCAGACAAATCTTACAAGAGATGCTAAAGGGAGTCCTTTGGACAGAGAATCAACAGCAGCAAACAACAACTGACCATTAACACACATGGTGACATAACCCAGAAATCAACCCACTATGGAAGTATCCAAAGTAAATAAGCCTACAAGATTGTAAACGGGGAACCAGAGACATCAATTGACAAATGAGGACAACTACAAACCAAAAAGAGGGAAAAAGCTGTATAATTACAGAACTTCTAAATGGTAGGGAAGTCAAGACAACTATAAGATAGAATTGACTGTTCTAAACTTGACAAGAAAACTATAAATCACAGGATAACCTCAAAGAAAAAATATCAATATTCACATCAAAATAAAAAAGAGGACCAACATAAATATTTAGCAAATACTAAAACAATGGCAACAATAGCAACAAAGGAAGTGATAACATGATTCACAAACAAAACGAGCTCAGCACAGAAAACTATATGGAACAAAGAAATCAACACCACAAAAAGAGCACATAACAAAAATGACAACAACAAATTCATACTTGTTGATAATTACATATCTGGCAAGGGATTTATCTCTAAGATTTATAGAAAATTCCAACGCCTCAACACCAAAGGAATTAACATTCCCATTGAAAAATGGGCAGAAGACATAGAATAGACACTTCACCAAGGGGGATAGTCATATGGCCAGCAAATACATGAAGAGATGCTCATGATCATTGGTCATCAGAGAAATGCAAACCAAAACAACAATGAGATACCATCTCATGCCAGCACTGATGGCAAGGCTCAATGAGACAGAAAATAACAAATGCTGGCAGGGATGTGGAGAGATTGGGACTCTCATACACTGCTGGTGGGACTGTGAAGTGATACAGTCATGTGGAAAGCAGTATGGCGATTCCTTAGAAAGCTGGAATCGGAGATACCATTTGACCCAGCAATCCCATTACCAGGTATATATCCTAGAGAGGTGAGAGCCAGGACAGGAACAGATGTATGCACACCCATGTTCATCGCTGCACTATTTACAACAGCAAAAAGATGGAAACAACCTATGTGCCCATCATTGGAAGAGTGGATGACCAAACTATGGTACACATAATGGAATGCTATCAGAAGGAAGGTTGGGCAATCTACTTCCGTAGAAAACCCAAGGAGGAGTTGCTATGAGTTGGGTCCGACTCGATGGTACATAACAACAACAATAACAATGCAGCACTAAAGAGCAAGGTAAAGTCTGCAAAATACTGCATAATATGGATGAACTTGGAGGACATTATGCTGAGTGAAATAAATCAATCACAGAAGGACAAATACAGTATTAGTTTGTTTTGTGGAGGGTAAAGGAAAGGTTTATATATGAAAGGAAACTTTCTTTGTTGGTTGCCAGAGGTGGGAGGGTGGAGAAGGAACACTGCAAAAAAAAAAATAAATTAAATAAAATAAATGCATTTACCCATGTCACTTTAGTTTTGTGTATTTCACTGTACATAAATTATATTTCAATAAAATGCATTTAAAAAAGAAAAAAAAAACTGCACCCAAATCACAATAAAATAATTTTAAGAAAAGAAATACCATTTGGTCTAGTAATGACTCTACTAGGTATGCATCCTAAAGAAGTGAGAGCCAGATATATTTACATCCATGTTCATCGCAGCACTATTCACAATAGTTAAGAGATAGAAACAACCTAGGTGTCCATCAGTAGATGAATGGATTACCAAACTATGGTACATACACACAATGTAATACTTGAATAGACACTTAACCAAAGATGATATACTGGCGGCCACAAACACATGAGAAATTGCTTGCAATCATTAGTCATTAGAGAGATACAAATGAAAACAATGATGAGATATCATGTCACCCCAGCAATAATAGCAAAGCTCAACAGGTCAGAAAATAACAAATGCTGGCGAGGTTGCGGAGAGATTGGAACTCTTGTGCACTGCCAGTGGAACTGTAAAATGGTACAACTATTGTGGCATAAAGTATGGTGTTTCCTTAAAAAACTGAAAATAGAAATACCATTTGACCCAGCAATTCCATTACTAGGAATATATCCTAAAGAGGTGAGAGATAGCACATGAACAGACATATGTACACCTGTGTTCACTGCAGCACAATTCACTATAGCAAAGAGATGGAAACAACCCAAATGCCCATCAGTGGACAAGTGGATAACCAAATTATGGTACATGTACACAATGGAATACTATACTACATTAAGGAACAATGAGGGATATGCAAATTATCTCACAATGTGGATGAACCTGGAGGACATTATGCTGAGTGAAATAAGTCAATCATAGAAAGACAGGTACTGTACGAGCCCATTACTGTAACAAGACAAAGAAGGGTTTGGGAAAGGGAAAGGGAAACTCACTTAGTAGGTTACCAGGATGGGGAGAGATTAATTTTGGGCTAGTTGGGGCCCACACAGTGACATGGGTAAGGGGAGGGGTATATGGAAAGAGTCTGTGACCATCATGATAACACTAGGAAAAGGGAGGACACTGATTTGTGCACATAGGAGATAGACGACAGATGCTAATACCAACCAGTGTGCCCACAATACTATATTACCATTAACACCAAATGCCAGGCTACAGATAAACACATAAACACCAGAGAGAACCAGATGGGGGTCAGTGAACAGGAGTATAGTCTAGACCAAGGACAGATTCAGCATAGGTTAATCTTGCATAGACACCAGTGATACAAAATACCTACAATCCTTACAGAAACAATAGAAGACAGACACAGGGCAATCCCTCATAGTCATCCAGACACTACAGGAGAGAGATCCAACAGATGTACCATCTCAGGACCACAGTACTGTGGGACAGCAGACTCAATTGGAACAACAAAATACATAAAAGCCTTGTTCCTCATCCTACATTGGTGAGTAGCAACTGGGGTCTTAGAAGCTTTCAAGCAACCATCTAAGATGCACCTAACAGTCTCCTAGCGTCAGAAGAGAAGAGTGCAAAAAAAAAAAA
>NW_006921738.1:6087382-6094878 GCF_000298275.1 Orycteropus afer afer | reverse complement strand
CTTGGGTTTCCAAGGCAGTATCACTATGGAAGTAGATTGCCCAACCTTCCTTCTGAGGAGTGGCTAGTGGGTTTGAACCACCAGCCTTCTGGTTAGCAGTCACGTGCCTTAGGCACTATACTACCAGAGTTCCCTTGGTCCAATATAGTAAGGAAAAATAGCTCTAGGGCACTAAGAGTCCATCTTTGATTAATTTTATACAAAGGTGGCAAGAATTCAATCTTTCAGAAATCATTGCCAGTAATGAGACACAACAACAAAAGAAAGAAAAGCCCACATTAACATGCATGTCCTGAAGTAGAATTTGTTCTGCCATAATCTTGTGCATAATGTACTTTCATGCTGATTCTATAAAGCCAATAAATCCAGACAGGTTCAGAGAATATTTATTTTTAAGTAACAGGCAAAACCACTATAATTTTTGTCATCTTGCCAAAGTGGTAGAATATGAACTATTCAGTAGCAGCTCTTTCTTAAGAACCCAGAAGAATTCTTACCATCTGTGGTGGTTAAGTTTGTGTGTTAACTTGGCTGGGCCTGGTTGAGTGGCTGGGCAGCTGGCAGTAGTTATTCCCCATGGTAGTTATTCTCCATGATGAAACTGGGAATCAGCTCCATGGTGGGAGCTACATAAGCAGCTGAGTAGCTGCTTTAGGGATGTGGTCTGCTTCTCACACATAAGAACAGCTTTGGGAATGGTCTCCAGCTTATGGCATGCTTGAACCCTGCATGTAGCTGTGTCTTTGTTCAGCAGCCTGCCATGCTCTGCCAACCTTGGGACTTTCAACAGACTTGAATTAATGGCCTGCTGTGTGGTTTGGTAACGTTGGAACTCTGCCATTTTATTTGTCAACCTTGGGCTCGTTAGTCTCAGCAGCCAGAAGCTGCCTGAGTGAAGAGATGCCTCTAGCTTCAGTGGGCCGAGAGCAAGAGGCACAGCTGCACCCCAAGGTCGAGGGGCCTTCACACAGCTGCCAGAGACTGGCACTTTGAATTCAGACTTCTAGCCTCCTGAACTATTAGAGAATAAACTCCTGTTTGTTCAAGCCATCTCATTTGTGGCATTTCTGTTAGAGCAGTACTGGGTAACCAAAACACTATCTGACTGTGAGTCATTCCTCCAATACGTACCTTGAGGTACAAGGTATCGTCACACAATACATATGGGTACTGATGAACACATTTTTTGGGGGCGGGGGGCACGACTATATGGATAGGCAGAAGCATGGAAAAACTCCAAGTCTGCTCTGGGGAAAATATTTTAGTCAACATTTAATGAGAGTTCAGGGAGACTGAAAACTCATGACACAAGATGAGGAAGTTTTATGTGACCTTTTCTAATTGTTGGATGTGAGGAGAGCAGTTCAAAATGCACACTAGGGGTTAGGCTTTCAGTGGATAATTAGATTGAAATGGTTCTTTCCGGAATCATCAAAAAGAATTTCCTATTCAGAGAAGGGCAGGTGCTGCTGGGTTAGAGGCCTGTGATGTCAGAGTCCCTGTTCTCCAGGAGCTATAGGCTGTAGGCACAAACAGAAAAGGGTACCCTTTTCTATTTGAATGCTGATCCTCTAAACATATATTCAGGAACAGAGGCAATAGTGAAATCAAGTTCTTTTCATATACATAGCCTCAGCATCCCTGTGTTCGGGTGAGGTGAAGCCATGTGTTCAGAAAAGGAAAAAGGAAAATACCATGTCTCCTTCTCTTAGTTAAGAAAAATTTCATGAAGGAAATGAGATTTTGGAAAACTTTTAAAGCACTGTAGAGGAGGTCAGGTGACAGACAGGGATAGGGACAATAAGCCCAGCCCAGAGAGTGAGGATGGAGGTGCAAGACGAGCTCCCAGCTCAGGAGTGGAGTAGATTTGCTACACAGACGCGAGGAACAGGAAAAAGAGGAAAGAGGAAGCAAAGATCAGGAAAACCTGAGAAGCTTGTGGATGAGTCTGAGACTATGAGTGGCCTTTATTCAAAACAATCCTTAGCATTTATTGAGGGTTTTACTGGGTGCCAAAAACCACTTTAAGGGCTTTTAGGCAAATTCAATCAACAAGCCCATGATGCTCTATTCTTATCTTCATTTCTCAGATGTAGAAACTGAAACACAGAGGTAACTTGCCCAAGGTCACACAGCTAGGAAGGAGCAAAAATTAGGATTTGAAGCCTGGCATCCCAACTCTAGAGTCCATGGTCCCAATCACCCTCAACGCTGCCTCTGTGGAAGAAAAAAGGAGAATTACTGTGGAATATATTGGAGAAGAACAGAATGTCCTGACAGAAAGATAACTTCTTCCATAGTATTCAGAGCTGTTCTGGGACTAAGTAATTATAAACAAAGTGGGATATGGCCTCGTTTTAACAAGATTAAACAGAAGAAGGGCTGAGTACTGGAGAGCATTAAGTAAAATGAGCAGAATTTAAAAGGTGGTGAAAGGATCCACCCTTCTCTGTGTTTTCAGGGGAGAGAGTAGCAGGTAAGGGAGGACAGTGACTATAAAAATAATGAGAGAGAAAAGATCAAAGATGAGGCACAATCCAGAGAGGCTGTGTGGTGTAATGGAAGGAACATTTAGAAGTAGGGACACGTGGGTGGAATGCTGGTACTTCTAGTTTATTTCTGTGTGACCATGGGCAAAGTAGCTCATTGTGCCTTATTTCCCTTATCTGTAAAATAAGACTTCTTAGAACCAATATTATTTATACATCATTAAATGGCATTGTGAGGCACTGGTGGTTCAGTGGTAGCATTCTTGCCTTCTATGGGAGCCCTGGTGGCATAGTGCCTAAGGCATTTGACTGCTAACCAGAAGGCTGGTGGTTCAAATTCACCAGCCACTCCTCAGAAGGAAGGTTGGGCCATCTACTTCCATAGTGATACTGCCATAGAAACCCAGGAAGGGTCACTATGAGTTGGGTCTGACTCGATGGCACATAACAACAACAACAACGACATGCAAGAAACCTGGGTTCAAGCCCAGATAATGCACCTCATTTGCAGTTACCACTCCTCTGTCAGTGAAGGCTGGCTTGTTGCTATGATACTGAACAGGTTTCAGCAGAGCTTCCAGACTAAAGCAAACTAGGAGGAAAGGCCTGATGATGTACTTCTGAAAACCCTGTGGTTCACAAGAGTCCGATCGACACCCAACCACGGGGTGGCACAGGCAGACAGCACTTGGTTTTGTTGTGCATGGGGTCACCATGAGTTGGGGATCGACTCAACAGCAGCTGCTGACAACAACCACAAATGGTATCATATATGTAAAAGCACTAGCAGAGTGCTTGGCATGTGTTACTCCAAAAATAATGACACTCAAAGAAAAATTTTTCAAAAGAAAGAAAACTATATTTGGGCTGCTGCTTCTTGGAAAACAAGGTCTGGGGTAAGAAGTCAAGGAGCTGACAGGAGGCACTTCAAAAATGGAGGAAATGGAGGCATAACTGCAGCAACATCACAAGTACCACCAATATATCCGCAGGCCACATATGCTGTCTACACAGTAGTATCCCAGTGACTGTATGATCAGTCCCATAACTAGAAGGGTCTGCAAGTACATAGCAAAAATAATTCGTCTGTTCATTCAGTTCTGCCTTTGCTCACTGAATACACATTGGTTACATGCCACAGTCTTGGCTAAGAAGTCTTCACTGCACAATTTGGGGGTATGGGGAACATCATGATGTAATGGCGCCCCCTGGAACCTTGTGATGATCAGCCTGTGTAGCTACATGCCACAGTTCTGATCTTAGTACAATGATGACTAAGACACAGTCCTCACTTGCCTTCAAACAGCTTACAATTTACTAGAATGAAGAAATACATGAATACATATTTATGATATAGGTTGATCAATACTGTGAAATTATGTACAAAGTGCTCTGGAACAGAAAACAAAAGTGGCAAATCCAATAAAAGATTTCACAGTTGTCTAAACCATCAGAATTGATGCCCCACAATCCTTATAGTCAAGTAAGACCATATGATGGTTATTTCAATGTTATTTTTTGTTTATTTTTACTCTACAACAATCATATTTTGTCAGTCCTTCATGCATTTCATATTATTAAGCACTATAAAGCTATTTTTTTGTTATATTCTTCAATTGCTATTGTCAGGGAATTCACCCAAAGTCAGGTCCTGTGTACCAGCTATAACTGTTGGCAATGTTTTGTTTCTTCAGGAAAATGCACTCCACTTATCCCTATCACATTAGGCAATGCTGACCATCCGTGAGAAATTAGCTATTTTCAAAGAAACACTACTTGTTTTGAAAAAGTTAATACCGAACTGTAGTTCTCTGGTCTAGTAAAAATCTCACAAGCATTGTTACCCACATACAAAAGGGCAAAATTTATTCCATTTTATTTAAAACTTCTGAAAAGTGTTCACCTCAACAGTCATATTACATGCAAACAGGTTACTAACAAATATTCCTTATCTTTGAAGATCAGTAAAAAAGAAAACCACTTAGAATGCTGCCACTGGAAGAGTAGGTAGTGATGACAACCATTCATCTTCCACCCTAAGCTGTGGAACAGCAACATCATCTCACTGTGATAACCTGGGGGAAAAAAAAGACAACTGAGTCCTTGAAATTGCTATAGAGCCCAATCACGATCCCCTTCAAATAATCAAGGCAGCAATGACTCCTTGGAATTTAAGATTCACACATTTCTCTTAGGTAACAATATTTCTCTTGGGTAACAATGTTTCCATAAAAATCTTTGAAAATAACAAATCTTTGAAATTTCCCAGTGCCCAAAGGCTATTTTACTTCTGACTTTGTGTAAAACAGAAAGATTCATAGAATCTTCAAGGGAAATAATTAACTTCTCGGACATACCATCCAATGTATGAATATCCTCTTTACATCTCTAACAGATATCATCTCTGTTTGAACCGTCCAAATTATTAGAAAGCACTTCATTATGTTGAAGTGAAATGTCTCTGTCTGCAATACTGAATTACTGATCCTACCTTAGCTACCTTACCACTACTCCTCTATCAGTTTGTCATACAGGGGTGGCTTGCATGTTGCTGTGATGACGGAAACTATCCTACCAGTACTGCAAATACCAGTAGGCCACCCACAGTAAACAGGCTTCAGCTGGCCTTCCAGACAAAGATGGACCAGGAGGAAGAACAGAGTCATGTCCACTTGTAGGGGGTTAAAAAATGGCCACTGAAAATCTTATGAATAGCAGAGAAACACTGTCTGATACAGTGCTGGAGGATGAGGCCCCCAGTGCGGAAGGCACTCACAATACAACTGAGGAAGAGATGCCTCCTCAAAGTAGAGTCAACCTTAATGACAATGATGGAGTAAAGCTTTCAGGACCTTCATTTTCTGATGTGGCACATCTCAAAATGAGAAGAAACAACTACAAACATTCATTAATAATCAGAATGTGGAATGTATGAAGTATAAATCTAGGAAGATCAGAAGTTGTCAAAAATGAAATAGAACACATAAAGATCAATATCCTAGGCATCAGTAAGCTGAAATGGACTGGTATTAGCCATTTTTATTCTGACAATCATATGGTCTATTATGCCAACAATGACAAATAGGAATGGCATCACATTCATTATCAAAAAGAACATCTGAAAATCTACCCTGAGGTGCAATACTGTTGGTGATAGGGTAACATCCATACACCTACAAGGAAGACCACTTAATACAACCATGATTCAAATTGCTGCACCAACCATTAAAGCCAATGATGAAGAAATTGAGCATTTTTTACCAACTTCTGCAGTCTAAAACTGACCAAATATACAATCAAGATGTACTGATAATTAATAGTAATTGGAATGTGAAAGTTGGGAAAAAAGGAAATGCATTGGTAGCTGGAAAATATGGCCTTGGTGATAGAAATGACACCAGAGATCACATGATAGAATTTTGCACAACCAATGACTCATTCATTGCAAATACCTTTTTTAAACAACCTAAATAATGGTTATACATGTGGACGTCACCAGATGGAATACACAGTAATCAAATTGACTACATCTGTGGAAAGAGACAATGGAGAAGCTCAACATCATCAGTTAAAATAAGGACAGGGGCTGACTGTGGATAGATGATCCACTGTTCATATGCAAGTTTAAGCTGAAGCTGAAGAAAATTAAAACAAGCCAAAATATGACCTCAATATATCCCACCAGAATTTAGAAACCATCTAAAGAACAGTTTTGATGCGCTGAACACCAGTGACTGAAGACCAGATGAGTTGTGGGATGACATCAAGAACATCATAGATGAAGAGAGCAAAAGGTCATTAAAAAGACAGGAAAGAAAGAGAAGACCAAAATGGATGTCAGAAGAGATTCTGAAACTTGCTCTTAAAAGGAGAGTAGCTAAAGCGAATGGAAGAAATGAAGTAAAAGACCTGAACAGAAGATTCCAAAGGGCAGCTCAAGAGGACAAAGTAAAGTATTACAATGAAATGTGCAAAGACCTGAAGATGGAAAATCAAAGAGGAAGAACATTTTTGGCATTTCTCAAGCTGAAAGAACTGAAGAAAACATTGAAGCTTTGAGTTGCAGTATTGAAGGATTCTAATGGCAAAACACTGAACAATATAGGAAGCATCAAAAGAAGATGGAAGGAGTCACTGTACCAAAAATAACTGGTTGATGTTCAGTCATTTCAGGAGGGAGTATATCAAGAACCAATGGTGAGGGAGTTCTGGCAAGATGGCAGAATAGGGAGTCAAGCTACACAGATCCTCTGCAACAAAGCAACAAGAAACCAATTGAAACTGATACAGAAGAGGATCCTGGAACCCTGAGCTTTGAAGGGAAGGATAAAGAAGTGAATTAAATACCAACTACTAGAAGAACCTGAATGAAACAGTGAGTAAGGAGACATATGGAGCTGCAGACTGCTGGCTGTACTGAGGGCACAGCCATTTTGAATATTTCTTGACAGCAGCGTAAGAATCAGCTCTGCTCACCAAGGCTGTATGGGCAAGGACTGCATTGGTGTTTGTGGGTGGTGTTCTTGCTTGGACTAAGACCTGGGAGCAGGCTCCACCTGCTGAGGACAGCACAGGCAACCCCACTGGAGACTGAAGACTGGAGAGATGTGACATTCCCCTTGTTGCTCTTGTGCCCCACACCCTCTTGGTGAACAGGGATGTGGCTATCCACCCACCTCCACCCACTTCATTACCTGCAGAGGTTCCATCCTGATCTGTGCCCTGGCACAGCATGAGTGCTGTGCCCCACCCCCCACAGTTTTATTTTTGTTTGTTTGCTTTTCAATTATTTTTCATATCTTCCTCTTTTCTTCCCTTCCCCCCCCCCTTCTCTTTCCCATCCCTGGTTCTTGGTGTTTCTTTTCCCCTCTTCCTTTTTTCTGGTACCCTCTTTTCTTTGGTTCTTCTCATCCCACATTTTTCCTTTTGCAGGTTTTCCCTATTGTTTTACTTTTGCTATTTTCTCTCATTCCTCCCTCCCCAGATATTGTGGCTATTTTTTTTTTT
>NW_006921738.1:6071834-6087173 GCF_000298275.1 Orycteropus afer afer | reverse complement strand
TGTTTTTTTCAAATTTTTTTTTTCCTGAGTGGGAGACAGCAACTGTTCACACACAACACAACCATTCATGCACCTCCTGCAGCACCACCCACTGAGTGAGGGCCACCATTTGCTTTTGCACCAATGGACCAATGATAGAAAGCAGCCAATACAGCTCAACTCACCATCAACTGCTTTTTATGAACAGCTAACAGAGACCTGTGCATACACTCTCATTCTCTGTCACACCTACCAGGAGACAGGTTGTGAGTGACTAAGTGCTAACAATTAGTGAATAGAGGAGCAGAGTACCATGCTCATACAGATACATCAAAACAAAATAAAGGGGAAAAAAAGTCTTGCATGAATCACACCAACATACAACCACAAATCAAACATAAATATAACACTACCACAATGTCTTGAAGACAACAGACCATCATAGTCCACAAAGAAAAGCAAGCAAGACAAAGTAATAGACACAAGGGACCAGGATACAAACCCAGAAAACATTCCTGAGGAAGAAGCAGCATTGGAACTCTCTGACAAGGAATTCAAAAGAATTGTTTTTGGGTAAATCCAACACACTGAGAGACAGATCAAGGAAAACACTGACAAAATTAAGGAAAACACAGACAAAACTCTAGAACAATTTAGGAAAACAACACAACAACAAATTGATAAAATAAACAAAAAATTAGAAACGATACAAAAACAAAAAACAGAAATCCAGACAATTAATACTAAGATTTCAAAAACAGATAACACATTGAATGGACAAAGGAGTGGAATAAAATCAACAAAAGACAGAATTAATGAGATTGAAGACAGAAACCTCAATACCACTTTGTTAAGGAATGAATCAGAAAAAAGATCAAAACATAATGAAGAAAGCCTCAGATTCATGTAGCATAACATCAAGAGGAGTAACACACATGTAATTGGAATTCCAGAACAGGAAGAGACAGATAAAACCACAGAGAAAATTGTCGAAGATTTGTTGGAAGAGAATTTCCCTAATATGATGAAAGATGAGAATATATCCATTCAAGAAGTTCAATGAACCCCAAAGAGGATAGATCCCAAAAGAAAAACACCAACACATATCATTATCAAACTCACCAAAACCAAGAACAAAAAAAGAATCCCGAAAGTAGCATGGGAAAAATGAAAAGTTACCTACAAAAGGCAACCAATAAGATTAAGCTCTGATTTCTTGGCAGAAACCATGCAGGCAAGAAGGCAATGGGATGATATATATAAAACCCTGAGAGAAAAAATTTGCAACCAAAAATTATATACCCAGCAAAACTGCCTACCAAATATGAGGGTGAAATTAGAAGATTTCCAAATTAGTAGAAATTAAGGGAGTTTGTTGAACCAGACCAACATTACAAAACATGTTAAAGGGAGTCCTTCAGAGAAACAACAACAGAAAACAATAACCAATGATTAACACACATGATGACATAACCCAGACACCAAGCTAATTATCTAAGTATCCAGAGTAAAATAAGCTTACAAGACTGTAAACAGGGAATCAGACACATCAACTGGTAAATGAGGACAACTGCAAACTAAAAAGAGGGGATAGATAGTACACTCAAAGCACAATAAATTAAAAAAAAAAAAAAAGGAGATACTGTAGTTACAGAACTTCTAAACAGTGAAGACATCAAGACAATTATGAGATAGAACTTGGCAAGAAAATTATAAATTACAGGGTAACCTCAAAGAAAAATAATAACCTTCTTATCAAAATAAAAAACAGGACAAGCACAAATACTTAGCAAATACTAAAACAATAGCAATGAAGGAGATGATAACATGACTCAAAAACAAAATGAGCTCAGCACAGAAAATTACATGGAACAAAGAAATCAGCAACACCACAAAAAACCACATAACAAAATGATATCAATAAATTCATACTGCTCGATAATTACACTGATTATAAATGGATTAAATGTACCACTCAAGAGATGGAGAGTTTCAGACTGGATAAGAAAACAGGACCCATCAATATGCTGTCTACAAGAGACTCACCTTACACACAAAGACAAAAGTAGACTGAAAATCAAAGGTTGGAAAAAGATACACCAAGAAAATGGCAACAAAATAGAGGAGGAATGGCAATATTAATTTCTGATAATATACACTTCAAGACAAAAACGACCATAAGAGACAAGGAAGGACATTATATAATGATTAAAGGATCACTTGAACAAGAGGATATAACCATAATAAATATCTATGCACCAAATGAAGGAGCCTCAAAATATATAAATCAGCCTTTCACATAAATGAAAAGACAAACAGATGACTCCATAGTAATAGTTGGAGACTTTAATATACCACTTTCAATGAAAGATAGAACAACTGGAAAGAAACTCAACAAAGATGAAGAAGAACTAAACAATACAATCAAACAATTTGACCTTATAGTCATCTACACAGCCCTTCACCCAACAACAGCACAACAAACATTCTTTTCCTGCACACATGGGAACATTCTCAAGGATTGACTGTATGTTAGGCCAAAATAAAGCCACAGCAAATTTAAAAATCACAATGCTATAAAATTAGAAATCAACACTAGGAAGACCAGCGTAAAAAGAACAAATGTGTGGAAATTGAATAGCAACCCCCTTAATAATAACTGGGTAACAGAAGAAATAAAAAACAAAACTGAAAAATTCCTTGAATCAATTGAGAATGAAAACACAATATGCCAAAATCTTTAGGACACAGCAAAAGCAGTGATCAAAGAGCAATTTATAGCAATTGATGCATACATCAAAAAAGAAGAAAAAGCCAAAATCAATACCTTAACCCAACAACTCCAACAATTAGAAAAATAGCAGCAAAAAAAAAAAAAAAAGCCTACAGTCACCAGAAGAAAAGAAATAATAAAGCTTCAAGTAAAACTAAATAAAACAGAAAATAGAAAGACAATAGAAAAAAATAAACAAAACTAGAAGTTGGTTCTTTGAAAAGATTAATACAATTGATAAACCAGTAGTAAACTTAACAAAGGAAAAGAAGAAGAAGTTGCAAATAACACGATTAAAAATGAAAGGGGTGAGGTCACAACAGAACCAACAGAGATAAAAAGAATAGTATCAGAATACTATGAAGAACTGTACTCCAACAAATTTGAAAACCTAGAAGAAATGGACAAATTTATAGAAACACACTGCTTATCTAAACTAACACAGACTGAGGTAGAAAACCTGAACAGACCCATAACAGAAGAAATTGAACAGGTCATAAAAAAATTACCGATAAAAAAGATGTCCTAACCCAGATGGTTTCACTTGGGAATTCTACCAATCATTCAGAGAAGAGCTGACACCAGTCCTACTTAAACTATTCCAGAACATAGAAAAGGATAGAATCCTCCCAAATTCATTTTAGGAAGCAAGCATAACCCAGATACCAAAACCAGGCAAAGACACCACTAAAAAGGAAAACTATAGAACAATATCCCTCATGAATATAAATGCAAAAATCTTCAACAAAATCCTTGCCAATAGACTCCAACAACATATTAAAAAAGTAATACATCATGACCAAGTGGGATTCATACCAGGTATGCAAGGAGCAGCGGGGGAGCAGCGACAGAGAGGGCCAGTGGCCGGAACAGGTAAGGAGGGCGGGGGACAGCCCCCAGGTGGTAGGGAGCAGCAGCAGACAGGGCAGTAGGAACAGGTAGGGGATAGCCCAAGAAGTGACCGGAGTGGTTGGAACAACTAAGGGAGAAGAACTTGTCTGTTGCTTTGTCATACTGTGGTGGCTTGCGTGATTGCTGTGAGGCTGGAGGCTGTGCCAGCAGGGATGCCCATGGTGGACTGGTTTCAGTATATACTCCTCTTGTACTTTGGTCATATTACTAGAAAGGATCAATCCTTGGAAAAGGATATCATGCTGGGTAAAATAGAGAGTCAGCAATAAAGGGAAAAACCCTTAACAAGGTGGATTGACCTAGTGGCTGCACTGATGAGCTCAAGCATAGTAATGATTGTGGGAATGATGCAGGACCAGGCAGTATTTCCTTCTGTTGTACACAGGATCACTATGAGTCAGAATCGACTCTATGGCACCTAATAATGACAACAACCACCTTAGCGATCATTGGGTATGTTATTATTGAGCATGTTATCAGGAGTGACCAGCAGAAGGATACTCACTGACATCAAGTTGATTCGGACTCATAGCGACCCTCCTTTGGGTTTCTGAGGCTGTAAATCTTTATGGAAGTAGATAGTCCCATCTTCCCTCTGTGAAGCAGCTGATGGGTTTGAACCACCAGCCTTCTGGTTAGCAGTCATATGCTTTAGGCATCACACCACCAGTGCTCCTCATGTGGCAGTAAAGTAGAGGGTCAATGAAAGAGGAAAGCCTCAATGAGATAGATTGACACAGTGGCTCCAACAATCGGCTCATGCATAGCAATGCAATCATGGAGAATGGTGCTATCCCAGGCCGTGTTCCCTTCTGTTGTACACAGGCTGGCTATGAGTCAACTGACTGGGTAGTACCTAGCAATAACAACCTTAGCTATCAGACACTACATATACCATGTCTAATTGCTCCTCAAAACTCAAATGGTGAGGCATAAATAGGAATTAAAGCCCAAAATAAGTAATGAGACCATAGGAGTATCACTAACTCCTTTAAATGAGTTCCAGTTGCCAAGCCAAGGTGTATTATATCCTAGGTGCTGATGAACTGACAGATGTGTATACAGATGTGGAACACTCTGAGGAGTCAAAGTGAAGGCAAACAACTCCAGTCCAGATTTTGAAAATCATGGTGGAGTTTGAATTCCTAACCCACAGTCCAATGAACTTGATGTCTAGCCCTGGTAAAGTTGAGGAATAAAGTTTCGGAAACTATGTTCTCATGTGATAGCAACAATTACTTTTCCAGTAACCTTAGAGATCCTTAGAGTACAGATTGAGAAATACTGACTGAGATGAGTCAGAAGCATTTAGAAGGCAATTAAGTACCAAGAACCAACATGACTTTGTCATTAAAAATAATACAGTCCAAAAACCTTCATTTTCTATTTTGATGTCGTTGTTGTTAGGTGCCGCTGAATTGGTTCCAACTCATAGCAACCTTATGTACAACAGAGCAAAACACTGCCCGGTCCTGCCCACTCTCATAACCATTGCTATGTCTGAGGTCATTGTTACAGCCACTGTGTCCATACATCTCCTTAAGGGTCTTCCTCTTCCTTCACTGACCCTCTGCCTTACCAAGCGTGATGTCCTGCTCCAGGGACAGGTCCCCCCTGATAATAAAGTTCAAGAGACGAAATCTTGCCATCCTCACTTGAAGGAGCATTCTGGCTGTACTTCTCCCAAGACAGATTTTTTCACTCTTCTGGCAGTCCGTGGTATATTCAATATTCTTTGACAACATCATAACTTTATTTTGATAGAGTTACTATATCGGCAGATTATGGGAATGTCATAAACACAGTGTTTTAATTTCAATAAAGCTTATTTACCTAAAATCAATAATCTGTATCAAATAGTTCACCCAGATATAAATCTACCAAATCCACATTGATTCAACTTCTTATAAGCCTTTTGAGATCCTCTGTCAAGTGATAGGGTTGCCAATTAAGTAACTAGGCAGGGACAAAATGAGATAGGGAGAGAAGAATATAATGTGGCAAGCTTTAGAACTTATACTTCTTTCTAAGGAGTCTTACTTCCATTTACAACTGTTCATAAATCACTTGCACAATAACACAGTCTCAGGTGTGCCAAGATCAAAGATCTCTAGTGCTCTTTGCTCTAGAGAGGCCAAGGTCAACCTATTATTTTTATTTATTTATTTATTTATTTTTACTATTTTGCTAGTCCATTTTCCTCGTCTCCCCAGAGACGAAACACTGTGATTCTTCAATAGCAACTACAAGGTTTTTGTTATGTTTGTTTATGTGCCCTACAACATAATTTAAAATGAAAGCCACAAGCCTGTTTAAAACAGCTGGGTGCTCATGGGCATGGGAGGCAGGGTGCCAGGTAAAAAGAGCCAGCCTTTTCAGCTAGTCAAACCAGGATCTGAATCCTAGCCACATCACTTACTGGGTGTGTAACTCCAGGATTGTTATGAAATCTGCCTAGCCTCTGTTTTGTCATCTGTAAAATGGAGTTGGTAGTAGTAACACCTATTATGGGCAGTTGTGATAAGCCCTAGAAAATATGTAGCCAAATTACCTTTTCTAGTACATACTCAGCCCTTAGTAGAAACCCAACAAATTGTAGTTGCAACTATTATTATCATCACCTATCTTGGGTCCTTCAATTTATTCTTAATGGTGTTTATGTTACACATTCCAGTTTAAAGATCACTCTCTTTAACACTAACAAGAGAAGCCAAATAGTTGAGTAGGTCTGCTTTTCATCATCTGTTAACATTATCCCACCTGCCTCAAGCAATATACCTAGCCTTTACAAGTTCTTCTTGTTCTGAACAAAGCTTTAAAGAGCCCCTTCCTGTCATCTTTAGATTCCCTCAAGCCTCAGCTCAATCCGAACTTGAGTTTTATAGATAACTTTCTTACTGACTTATGCTACTCTTCTGAATTCATTCTTGATCATGTGTTTCTCTTTCAATCTTCTGTACATGCTTTCTCAATATCCAAGCTCATCAAAAAGTTTATTGTTCTTAAAATGCTTCTCCCCCTTTTCCTTTGTCATACAAAAAAGAAAAAAGTATGAGATTCCTATCAAAATTTACCTTTATTTCTCTCTTTTTATACCACTCTTTTCTTTTCAAGTCTCTGTACATTGAAAAATGTTTGTCTTTTCTCTGAACTATATTATCCTAAAGTCACTATTACTGTTTGGCTATGACCAACTTCCCTTTCTTTGGCAGCAATTACAAATTAATTACATCATGGTTACTCTCTCCCAAGGTTTCAGTCAATCCTACTTCAATAAATGTTTTTTCTAGTTGGTAAGCACAAAGTTCAGAGGAGTGTTTCCATTTCATTGCTTCCTCAGTCTTGTAGTTTACAAAAAAGAAAATGCCAGAAAGGTTTCAAAAAGGTAGCGAGCGACTTTGCTTTTCATGGATTGAAACATATATCAGACATGAAAGTTAAAGTCATTACCAACACCTATATTTTGGCCTGTGGCAACTTTGATACTTAATGGAATCTAAGTATTATAATACCATAAAACAGTAAAGGAAGGTTTTTATTCACTTGTTCACACTAACTTATAATAGTTTGTAAGGCATAATTAAAATGCTTTGGCTCAAATGCCAAGAGAACAGACTGCTTTGAAATAAAGTCATGACTGTTCACAGTTGCAATTTCTAAGGGGGTTGGCAAAGGATCCAGTTCATACCCTCAACTCAGTAAGTGGTGGAAACACCTTGCTTTTACATTACTCCTGTGAATTCATTGCTACTTCCAGATTCCCAGTACAAGAAGGAATTCTAACATAGGCCATAACCAATTATTTTTAAAATGTATTTAAGAGAAACAAACCAAAACAACAACAACCAAAAACTGTTTGGCTATGTGTAGCAGTTAAGATTTGGTTAACAGGCAGAAACAAGGAGCAATTTTAATTATCTTACAGAGTAATCTGTCAAAAGGTTATTCTCCATTTATTGAATGACAGCAAGTTCCACAAGAGAGGGACTGCATTTCAACAATGAGCAAAGCTACTGAAGTTTTCTCAAAGGACTAAATGTTTACATTTTCCAAGTAAATGCTCTAAGTCTGGTAAATTTAACTGAGCTTAGTTACTCCCTAGTTAACTACAAGCCTTAGACTATGAAAAAGCTGCACACGTACAAATATCCGTCAGCTGTTCTTCCACTGAGGTGCATGGGCCAGAATCCCTCCCTTTACTTTCCCACAGGAGCTGAATCATCAACCAAATTTCTCTCATTGCTAAAGGGTCTTTAGCAATTTGAAATAAATTAAGAGGAAAAGTTATTTCTTGGAAATGTTTAAAAGTGGATGAGATTCCTGTTTACATCCTAACGAAAGACGAAGATTCATTATTTAAAATCATGGTATATTCTTAAATGAAGTCTTTGGAGAATAAAGCATATCCAGGGCAACAAATCAAATACAGTGACAAAGAAGAGGACTGTCTCATACAAAATAATTTTGCTATTAGGTCAAAACGGATCCACTCATGTGCTGTCTTGAGCTTCCAAAGTAAACTGCTGGTCAACCAACAGAAGCCATCTACACACTATTAACCTTCCAAATAGAACCTCAAACCTGAAAGTAATCAAGAAGGCTTGGCTACTAGAGTTTGATTTAATTGGAGCCATGATGATGGGGAAAGAGAAGTAAAGAGCCTGTTCAGAAAGCCACAATCACAAGAGAAAATGGGCTTTGGCAGAAAGGTGTATTGATTTTCCTTTAACTCAAGTGTCACTGCAAGATCCACCTCTTTCACTTGAGCTAAATTTTATCAATCAGCAGCACAAGCCAGAGGCTACTTAAACTCTAACTTCAGCTTAAACATTCTTATCATGGTATTTACTAGCCAACGCCTTCCAAAAGAACAGTCACTTCCACTGAGAAGAAGAAACTTAATTGCTGAATTTACTAGCTACTTACTTCTTACACACAAAGGACAGCCTCACTGTCCTTTGTGACCCTGGGTCTTCCCCCTCTTTTCCTTGACTCAGCAGCTGAGCACTTCCTCTCTCTGACCTTCCTTTTCCAAACGCTGGAGCACAGCAGGCATTTCTAGGTCAGCAAAGGAAACTATTACTGGCTCCCAGGAGAACAGTATCTTCTGTGTGCTCGAAGGACTTAACAAGAACGAGGAGCCAGTAATCAGTGTACTGACCTCAATTCTGACCCTGAAGAGGGCATGGCATCAACTGCCTCTTGTCTTCATTCTGTAGCTGGCTGTTATCAGTTATCTGAAAACTCAGCACACAAACGCCTTCCCCCAGAGCCCCTGATCCCTCTGCCAAGCTGGCTATAACACTGTCTGCCTGCCCACGGGACAATGGTAATGGCCCTGTCCTCATCTGCCACCACTCATTTTTTAAAAAAACCATTTCATGAGGAAGATACAACTCACATACCATAACCTTCATCCATTTAGACTGTACAATTCAGTGATTCCTAGTATATTCACAGAGTTGTGCAACCATCACCACAATCTAATTTAAGAACATTTTCATCACCCTGGCATGTATTAGTACTTCATTCCAATTTAATGCTGCATAATATCCCATTGTGCAGATACAACACATTTCATTTATTCATTCAATATTTGAGGGACACTTGGGTTGTTTCCACTTTTGGGTTACTAATAGGAGCTCTAGTGGTGTAGTGCCTAAGACACCTGACTGCTAACCAGAAGGCTGGCAGTTCAAACCCACCAACATTCCTCAGAAGGAAGGTTGGGCAATCTACTCCCGTAGTGATACTGTCTCAGAAACCCAAGGAGGAGTCGCTATGAGTCAGATTCGACTCGATGGCAGTGAGTTTTTATTATGTATAATGCTGCTAAGAATATTTGTGTACAAGTTTTTGTGTGGACATGTTTTCATTTCTCTTGGCCACTTCTTTTCAGCAGGCTCTCTCCTTCTTGTCTCTTCCCTGGCCCTAAGTCCACAGTCCTCTTTAAAAAAACAAATAAACAAACTTGGGAACTAGGCATTCACATACGCTGTTGATAGGAATGAAAATAGGTACAACTTTTCCAGCTATTAACAAATACCTATAAAAATTTTAAATACACACACTTTTTGACCTAGAAATTCCACTATAAATAGTTTATCTGACAAATAAGCCCTCTACCAACTTACAGATGGATACAAGGATGTTCTCTGCAGCAGGATGTGTAATAAATAGTATACGCCTAGGAAAACAAAGATTGTTCAGTAAGAATCATGGAGAACTAGTATGGTGGACCACTGCTGGATTGATTGCAAAGAAATTAATGAGGTAGAACTATGTAGTGGTATGAAAAGCTGTCCCACGTATTGGTTAAAGAAAATAAGTTACAGAAAAGTGCATGCATAATATGAGCTCACTGATATAAAAATTGATATATGTATATGTGCTTACATTTCTATATAAAATGCCTAGAGAGACACATTTTTAAAAATAAATGAAGATTAAAGTTTTGGGAGATAGGTATAATTACATTTTGTACAACTTGAATTGTTTTTGTTTTTGTTTTTGCTTTGGTTTGGCTTATTTATTTTTTTATTTTATTGTGCTTTGGGTGCAAATTTACAGAGCATAATTTGCTTTACATTCAACAATTCGTGTACATTTGATTTCATGCCCAATTACCATCCCTAACCATCTCCTCTCCTCCCATCCCGGTGACTACCCCCTCCCTATGCCCTTCTTAACTATGCATTCCTGTGTGTCCAGCTTTCCCTCTATGTGAATGCTGCCCCTCTGGTGCCCCTTGGCCAACTGCTCTAAGGGGTGTATCTCCCTAGAGTAGATGGGTACATTGCCTTGGGGTAGGTGTTCTGCATGTAAGTCTTTCTACTGTTGGGCTGAGAGCCAATCCATGGGAGTAAGTCCAATTCTAGGCCTAAAGGGTAACTTGGGGCCATAGTCTTGGGGGTTCCATCAGACTCTAAGTGACCAGTAATTCTGGTCATTTTTGTGTTTTTGAATTTTGTTCCACATTTTTCCTCCCACTCTATCCAGGATCTCCAGGTTTGAACCCTTTCGGGGCAGTTGGCATTGGTAGCCAGGCACCATCTAGTTCTTCTGGTCTCGGAGTCCATCATATCCTTGGACTAATTGTTTCCAGATCCCTTTGATTTTCTTCATTCTTCTTTCCTTCAGATGAGAGTACAACTTGAATTGTTACTATAAGAATAGTTCTAGAATTTAAAACCCATATTCTAAAATAATTCAACTACGAATACTCCTTCCAAGAACTCTGTCCCCTCATTGAGAATATTTGATGGGAGGATAGAGAGTGTGAGGAGATGAGAAAACAGGCATGCCAAAGAAGCCCTGGAGGTGCTGAAAACAAACATCTACTGCTTCATAAGCAACCTTTGGAAACTGATTCTAACCTCCAAGGTGGGAGCAGTCATAGGATTCTGATATCTACCTATGTTCCCAGAGAGGCAATATGGTGCTATGAGAGAAAGACAGACACAGACAAGCCTGGAGTTTAGGCCAGGCTCTGCCATTTACCAAAGATACTTCGTTCAACCCCTCCTCCTCAGAATCCTCTTGGCCAGACTACAGAATAGTCCATGCTCTTCCACCACTACATAACAGCTATACCAAAGATGCCAATGCCCAAGCATTTCCAACAGACCTACAAAACTAGGCTCTAAAAACATACTACCTCTTACAGAAACCTTTTTGAAAACCAAGCCCCCTGACACAAACTACACATCTTTGTACATCATCCACAGTGTGTGTATCCTTTCTTCATGTTAGTATTTCATGCATCTTACCTCCTCTCCACAAACTCTTCTAAGAGTTGATATCTAACCAAAAATTATGCAAAGCCCCTTGGACCTAGAAGATGGTGTCAAGAATCTGCTGGCTTACAATAAACTATTCATTGATAATGATTGACTTGTATCCAAAGGTTATTTTATGTGATTATTTACTGGTAAGCACTTTATAACATGAGAAATGAATGGTAAATCTGAGTGCTAAATGTTAATTAATATGGGAGACTTGATCATGATTTTGTCTTTTCATTTTTTTTTTCATTTTTCTCAATGCACAGCCGCAACCAGTCAAAATTATCTGCACCAATTACACAAATATCAGTGTGTGTTCTCAACAAATCACATTCCAGATGTTATTCAAATCTCTCCTACTTACAGTAAGTTCACCCAACAAGTTCCCACCCATCATTTAAGATCCAATTCAACAGGTGTGGGAAGGCAAATGGGACTATACTCATAAACTTATATATAGATTAGAGAGAAGATATTTTTACAGATGTATTTATATGCTTTGCAAATATGTATGAATATAGTAGAGCATACAAGGGACAAAGTTATGAAAACTTCTTAGCCATAACCAAACTTCTTGAAGGAATGAGTCACTGGACTTGGGGACTTAGGACCATCGTCACAGAGGACACCTGGGTCAACTGGGACAACACAGTCCACAAAGACTTTGTTCTACATTCTACTCTGGTGAGTAGCGAATGAGCTCTTAAAAGGTTGGAAGCAGCCATCTAAAATGTAACTATTGGTCTCTTCCCATTTAGAATAACGAAAAATGAAGAAAACAAAAGCCACAAGGAGACAATTAGTCCAAAGGTCTAATGGACCATGCACACTTCAGCCTCCATTAGCCTGAGACCAGAAGAACTAGATGCTGCCTGGTTACCACTACTAACTGTTCTGATTGGGATCAGAAGGAGTTCTGGAGGGAGTGGGAAAAAATGTAGGGCAAACTCAAAATCATTAAAAAAAAAAAAAAAAAAACCACAGACTTACTGATCTGACAGACTGAGGGAACCACCGAGACTAGCCCTTAGACACCTTTCAAACCCAGAAGTGAATTCACCCTCATAGATCAACTTTCAGCCAAAAATAGACAGGTCCATAAAGTGAGTAATAACACCAAGGAGGACATACTCCTCAGTAAAATCAACCATGCAAAACCAAAAGGGCAGATTTTTCCCAAAAACAAAGCTCAGAAGCCATGAAGGGACAGGAAAGAAGGGCAAAGGGAAACAAGGAATAGAGAGAGTTACATTGTGGGGACTGCAACTAATGTCACAAAACAAAATGTGTATAAATTGTTGAATGGAATCTGCTCTGTAAACTTTCACCCAGACCACAATAAAAATTAAAAAAAAAAAAAAAAAAAAAAAAATCCAGTTCGAATACCCGTTTCTTCAGTGACATCTCCCTTCTTCCCCACCCTAGCAGCTAGTCACTTCCACTTTATTGTTTCCATTGCATTATCGTTTTATGTAGTAATTACTGTTTAAGTATTTGATTCCTTCTGGTTTGGGTATACTCCTAAGACTGTGAACATCTCTGTGTCAATTACCACTGCATCTACAACAAGTTGCATAACTTTACACACAGAAGAGGGCTAAAGAAAGCTTGATAAAACACAGAAGTGGGTGAGGGAAGATTAATTCTTATTCTCAGTGCAAAGTATTAAGATGCTGTGAAGTCTCCTGTCCCTAAAATGCCATATTCCTCCTTCCCCAAAGAAAACCGAAGTCTGCCTACAATGATCATCTTCACATTCCAAAAGGCAAGAGCAACCCTATGGGCAGAGAACAAAAAACTATGCAGCAAATAATTAAAAGCAGAATAACTAGTAGTGTTTGGGAGAAGTGGGTCAAGTCCTGGTCCCGTCACTAAACAGAATATAGATCCTATGTAGACCAGGCCCTCATGTTCCCCATTTAGAAAAAGAGAGAGTAAAATCTGATGACTTCTAACATCCCCATCAGCTCTAACACGCTCGATTCTGTGGAAAGGAAAATAAACACAAAGACTTTCTTCTTCCCTCTCCTCCTCCCTTCCTTCCTTCCCCCTCCCTGCCTTCCTTTCATCTATTCAACAAGTATTACTGGATGCTTGTTGTGGAGGACTAAGTGGTCAACAAACCCATTTGGTTTTCTCCCTGAGGCACATTTCCCAGGCTTACTTGCAAGTAGGTAGGTATGTTATGGACATGGAATGAGTGGATGTGCACCACCTCCAGGTCTGGCCCATAAAGCCTCCTGGGCTCATTCTCTTCCTACATTTGCCAGCCAGAGGCAGACGATCCAGTGAAGGGTTCCAAGACCTTCGGGAATGACAGGGCCACTGAATATCTGCAGGGATCAGAGCCATCCCTCCCCCAGTAAGAAATAACATAAATTAAACCACTGAGATTTGAAAGTTCTTTGTTAGCGCTAATAGCCCACTCTATGTACTATGTGATAATATGCTTTATCACATTTAATCCTCCCAACAACCTCAGTGGTAGATATTACTATTTGTATTTTACTGATGAGGAAACTGAGTCTCAGAGAAGCGGAGTAACTTATTCAAAGTCACACAGCCTCAAAGTGGAAGAGGCAAGATTTGGCTAACTCCACTGTTCATCTTCTTCATTCTATAGGGCACTGATACCAACAAACTCCCTTCATAATTCTGTCCTTGCTCCTGGGTACCTTTACTGGATGCTAACAAGTGCTGCTCCTGCATGAATAAAGTGTTACTGAGAAGCAGTGCAATATATTTTAATTACGTTTCTGCTCTAGTGTATCACCTTCCTTCTACTTTATCCAGTTGCTGATAGATACACTTTGCCACTAAGCAGTAGGCCAGTAGGCTACACGGTATCTGGGAAGCCATAGGCAAGGGAAGGCCAGAACCCAGATTTGCTACAACAAAGTACAATCGTGTACCTGACTCAATTAGCTTCTGAAAAGTAGAAGATTAAAGCTCCCACTAAGATCAGATAATCAAAAACGCCAATAATATGCTCTAGAAAATAATCAGGAGATAAGTATACCATTTTAATTTTCACTTAAAAGAGTCAATCTAACATCATTAAGAATGACATTTAAATGCTAATTGAAAAAGCAATGTTCCCATGTCTCTAGACAAGTATTTGCATGTTAATTAATTCTGGGGATAAGACCAGTTTCCAATATAAGGTGCCAAAAGAAGACAGAGTTCCTTTGCAGACAAAGATAAAAGGCTATGGCAGAGACATAATTAAATTACCTGACTTCAAGAATTTTAAAAAGGAATAAGCTATCCTTTGCAATGCAAATTAATATTGCCTCTTTTGTGAATAATACATTTTAATGAAAGGACTAAAGTACAGATTTCCAACTTCAATGTCCTTTTAATGCTGTGCCTTCATCACAGATCAAAATGGCTTTTACCAGAATGGAAGTCAATGAACTCACAAAAGACTGTGAATATTGGAAACAGAACTCTCACACCCTACTGTGACATACTCTGAATTGTCACAGATACCACCAGCTTGATTTTTAAACATAAGGAACAACTTATTTTTAAAGCAGTCATGCAAATTAGCACAAGCCCACAAACCACAAGCCCAGAAAGATGTTAGGCTGAATATTTTACAAATTAAAGATGATAATTTTAATAAATTAAAAATTGAATTTGCTACACTCACAGCATACTTGAGTATTATAATTTGTATTGTGTAACTTTTACTATTTGTAGTACTTTTTGCCATATGTTGTTGTTGTTGTTATGTGCCATATATGATCTCATTTTAGCCCTATGAAATATATGAGTATAAACATGTTCACTATGTTGTTGTTGTTGTTGTTATGTGCCGTTGAGTCGGCCCCGACTCATAGCGACCCCTCCTTGGGTTTCCGAGGCAGTATCACTATGGAAGTAGGA
>NW_006921738.1:6060150-6064124 GCF_000298275.1 Orycteropus afer afer | reverse complement strand
TGGCTTTGGTGGTTGGTGCATAAATTTGAATAATAGTCGTATCAACGGGTCTTCCTTGTAAGTGTATGGATATTATCCTATCACTGATAGCATTGTACTTCAGGATAGATCTTAAAACATCCTTTGGAATGATGAATGCCACACCATTCCTCTTCAAACTGTCATTCCCGACATAGTAGACCACATGGTTGTCTGATTCAAAATGGCCAAAACTAGTCCATTTCAGCTCACTAATGTCGAGGATATCAGTCTTTATGCGTTCCATTTCATTTTTGACAACTTCCAATTTTCCTAGATTCATACTTGGTACATTCCATGTTCTGATGATTAATGGATGTCTGCAGCTGTTTCTCTTCAAATTGAGTGGTGCCACATCAGCAAACGGAGGTCTCAAAAGCTTTACCTTATCCACAGGAGTAAGGCTGGGTTTACTCAGATGTTGCAGCTCTTTCCCAGTCCTATTTTGAGAGCCTTCTAACCTAACCCGACTATTCATAAATTGCGCGGTAATGCATCAAACAATGTTTCTTTGCTATTCATAAGGTTTTCCCTGGCCAATTCTTTGAGAAGCAGACAGCCTCTTCCTTCTTCCTAGTCTGTCTCAGTCTGTAAGCTGGGCTGATACCTGTGCACCATGTGCCTCCCACTGGGTTTGAAACACCAGTGGCTCAGCCTCAAAACTCACATCAACATGTCACCATGGTAGGACAAACCAACAGACAAGTTTGTCTCCCTGTTGAAAACCTCTCTTACCACCCTTACCTGGGTCCCTGTGGCTGACTCCTCCTCTGTCCAAATTCATAGGCCTTTTAATTCCCTTTCTCCCACTCTCCCACCCTGCCGTTTTGTGCGTGCCTGATTGCCTTCTCCTCACCTGGATCCCTGCAGCTGACTGCTCCTCTGTCTGGGTTCTTGGCTTTTAATCCCCTTTTTCCTGCTCTCCAGCACTGCTGCTTTGGGCATGCCTGATTTCCCTCTCCTCACCTGGATCCCTACAGCTGACTGCTCCTCTGTCTGTGTTCCTGGCTTTTAATCTCCTTTCTCCTGCTCTCCCACCCTGCTGCTTTGGGTGTGCCTGATTTCCCTCTCCTCACCTGGATCCCTGCAGCTGACTGCCTCAACAATATATAAGAAAAATAATCATATTATTTCCCAAGTCATGAGACACTTGTTGTAAGAGTGCTCTACATGATATTCTTGGAGAATGGTAGAGGTTGGGAGGAGTAGAGGACACAAACCCTCCCTCCTCAAAAAGAGACTGGTAATGAAGCCTTTTAAATCAAACTGATCAAGATTTAAACCATAGCTCTGCCATTTATTAGCTGTATATCCTTGGGCTCATCTCCTCTCTAAGACTCAGTTTTCTGTAAAATGGGGATAATACTACCTACCACAAACAACTGCTGTGAAATAGTGTCTTAATGGATGATCAAAAGCCCTAAGCACAGTGCCTCACAAGTAGTAACCCTCAATAAATGTTTGCTTAAAAAACGAAAACAGTATATAATAGGGGAAATACAACAAATATATACCAAATACATGCAAGGCCACATAGCACTACCTACTGGCAATATGCTGAGGAAACACAAAGTGGGGGATGAGGGATTTAAGGGATATGAGGTTAGTCAGCAAAGGCTTGATTAACGTATAAGAACGGGCACAAATTAAGGCTTCAAGGACATAAAGAACAGAAACCAACAGTTCAACACTTCATCCAGTCTACTGGGTCTAATGAATAAGTGAATAAGGCTACCCTGCTGGGAGGAAAAGGATATGAAGAAATCAAAAAAACACTTGTTAATCCTATCAGTAAAAGACTAAGAGCCCACTTCTCTACTAAACGGATAACTACCATGCAACAAGTAGCATGAACTAGAAACTCTGAAGTGACCCTTGACAACTTCTCCTCATCTCCTCACATCAAGTCCTGTTGTCTTCCATCTCTAAATATTTCTAGAATTCTCCCATTTCCCTCCCCCACCCCACCACTGCCATGGTCACCTCTTACTGGGATTACTCTAGTAGCCCTCTGAACATCTCTCCCTGGCTCCAGTCTTGTCCCTGCAATGAGCCAGAATGATCTTTCTTAACCCAAAAACTTAATTGTGTCTGATCCCCTGATTAAAATAACTCCTGAGTTATTTGAACTTGCAATGTGGTTTACAAGGCCCTTCAAAATCTGAACTATGCTAACGTTTCCAGCATCATCAGACAACCCTGCCTGGGACCCTCATGCTCTGCCCTCTGGCCACAATGAACTCCTTAAAATTCCCTGAACTGAGTATGTCATACTTGCTCTGGCTTCTAGAGTGTAGGAATGGCAGAGTAACCTAAAGAAATCAAGGTTTGTGTCTCTTCATCATGCCATGAGCAAGTGGCAGCGGACACAAGTGCAACATCTCAGTGGTTTCAAAGCCAGTCAATCAGCTCTATTCTTCTGGCTTCTCCCTCAGAGTCCCAACAAGGGCGTCACAGACACCACATTCATACTTTAGTCAGGAAGAGAGCAGGAAAGGAAACTAGAAAATAGGATGGGACTGAAAAATGAACAAAAGACAAGAGTACGTTCACTTTGGGCTGGGGCTGCTAACGAGCAACTCCGCAGGAGGACAATCTGGCATCTGTTTTTGTGAAGATTACAGCCTAGGAAGCCCTATGGGGCAGCTCTACTGTCACATGGCTTTCCTAGGAGTTGAAAACAACTTGATGGTACCTAACAACAAGGCAACCATTCTGAGTGTTTTTATACTCATTTAATTCATGTAAAGCTTTGAGGCAGATATACTGTAATAACCCTCAATTTTCAAGTACAACTGGCCCAAGATCTTGTGAATTGCAGTGGTAAAGATGGGGTTCAAACCCAGAGTCTGTGTTTAACAACAATCTACTCAGCCTCCCAGAAACAAAAATCTGCTAATGTGGGCTCTCTCCTCAGCCTCACGTTGCATTTCACCTGACACTCCACTTGCCCGTGAGCTCTGTGCTGATGCTGCAGGGTGTGTGGGAAGTCTGCAGTCCCCTTTCACAATGAGTTCAGGCATTGTGAGGGCAGCTTGGGATGACAGTTATGCATATGCACACATAAAAATGCTGCCTTTAGAAACAGTTACTCCAAGGGACCAAGGGACCACATGCGCCACAGCTTCCATTAGCCTGAGACCAGAAGAACTATACGGTGCCTGGCTACCACTACCTACCACTCTGGTCAGAATCACAATAGAAGGTCCTGTAGAGAGAGGAAGATAAAAAAAATGTAGAATAAACTTCAAACTCATTTAAAAAAAAAAAAAAAAAAGATTTACTGCTCTAATAGAGACTGGTGGAACCCCTGAGACTGTGGCCTTTAGACACTCTTCAAGCTTGGGACTGAACCCACCCTCAGAGGCCACCTTTCAGCCAAACAATAGACAGGCCTATAAGGTGAATGGTAACACCAGGGAGGAATGTACTCCTCAGTACTATCAACTATATGACACCAAAAGGGCAGCATTTGCCAGAAAACAAAGCTCAGAAGTCAGGAAGGGGCAGGAAAGAAGGACAAACGGAAACAGAGAATCCAGGGAGAAAGTGGGAAGAGTGCTACTACACTGAGGGGACTGCCACCAACGTCATGTCACAAAATGTGTGTAAACTGTTGAATGGGAAACTAATTTGCTCTGTAAATTTTCACCCACATCACAATAAAAGTTAAAAAAAAAAAAAAAGTTACCTTTACAAAAAGCAAAAAAGACAATTTCTTCCCAATTTCATTACCTTTAAAAGTAGGCAACAACTTTTACTTAAAGAAGATACTAGATAAAAAGAAAGCAATAAAAAAAAGTCTCAATTTAAATGAATGACCAAACTAAGGTACATAATGCTATGCAGCACTAAAGAATAATGTAGAGTCTGCAAAACACTGCATAACATGGATGAACTTGGAGGACATTATGCTGAGTGAAATAAGTCAATCACAGAAGGACAAATATAGTATT
>NW_006921738.1:6054100-6060050 GCF_000298275.1 Orycteropus afer afer | reverse complement strand
CCAACCTTCCTTCCGAGGAGTGGCTGGTGGGTTTGAACCGCCAGCCGTCTGGTTAGCAGGCAAGTGTCTTAGCCACTATGCTACCAGAGCTCCCCATGTTCACTATACAGATGAGGAAATTAAATTAAGAGAATGATCACACCAAGATCACACAAGTAAAGAGTGATGGGGCCAGATCTAGAACCTCATCTTCTGGCTCTAATTTTAATTACGTTTCTGCTCTAGTGTATCACCTTCCTTCTACTTGATCCAGTTGCTGATACACTTTGCCACTAAGCAGATTATAGCTATGAGATTACCAAGTACGTGAAGAACATAAACATTTGGGGAACAGTAATTTGCATAAGCTAAAGAGAGTTTTCTTATTTTGCTTTTCTACAAAGGTCCACTCCAGTCATAAAAGTATATAAGTTAATTCATTTATTTTACAAATTTATATTTCATAAATATATGTGACAAAGGCTTATTATCTGTGAAATATAATAACCAAACACCAAAACCAAACTCACTGCTGTTGAGTCAATACAACTCATAGCAACCCTCCTTGGGTTTCTGAGGCAGTATCTCTACAAAAGTAGATTGCCCAATCCTCCTTCCAAGGAGTGGCTGGTGGGTTTGAACCACCAGCCTCTGGTTAGCAGTCTTGCTAATTAAAAAGAAAACAATAAAAACACACATAGAAAAATGTACAAAAACCATGAACAGGCAATTCACAAAAACACTACAAATGATCAAATGAAAAACTGATCAATCTCACTAGTAATAATAAAAAACGAAAATCAGAAGAAAAATGGGTTATTATTTTTTCCTATTGCCAAAGGGGCAAAGAGGCCACATCTTCTGACATCCTCTAACCACACAAAAGGAAGACAGAATCACCATCAGTAGCCCAGGGCCTATTCCTGCGAGGCCAGACATGCTGCCTCCCTCCTGCCCTTTCACCAACCCTGACACCAACCAATCCTCCTGTAGTACTCACCACCTTTCTGCTGGGTTCAGTAATTCACCGCAGTGGCCACATAGAACTCACAGATTGCAGGGTTTATTAGGGAAGCATCAGGCTACAATTCAAGTTCAGGAATAGCACTCAGTCTCTCTCAGCCTGCTGTCTCTCAGACAACAGTCTCTCTTCCAGCAGTGCATATCTCTCAGTGTCTCTCTCTTAGCAATGCACATCTCTCAGTGTCTCTTTCTCAGCAGCAGGTGTCTCTTAGTGTCTCTTTCTTAGCAGCACATGGCTCTCAGGAGTGCATGTTTCTCAGCAGCATGTCTTTTTCAGGCAGCAAAAAGACTTCTTCTGCCTCTAGGAGGCCTCCTTTTGAGCCTGGCAGAGTAGCCAAACTAACCAATCATAACATCAGAATTCTAAGCACCTGAGAGAGAGCGAACTTCCCAGAACATTGCTTTGTGCCACTGCTCAACAGAAATAACCCAGGTGGATAACTTTAGCAATCAGGAGCTCCTCAGTTGCTCATGGCAAATTTCACCTCAGAGTTTACAAAGACTTATGGGTAGAAAAGCCACACTAAGTAATTTACTACACCATACTTATCAAATTGGCAAATACTTTAAAAAATACTAATTTTCTAGGTTAATAAAAATATAACCTATTACAGCTATTGGTGAGAATTTAAAATGATACAATTTATAAGGCAACACAAAAGAGCATGCTGTATGATCAAGCAATTCCAGTTTTAGAAGTAAATTCTAAGAAAAAAGAAAGGTACTCAAAAGTGTATAAATGTGAATGTTTGTCATCCAACTGTTTTAAACAACAAAATAAAAATAGAAACAATCTAAGCTTATAGCTTAAGATGACTGATTGATTTTGATATGTCACCCACAAAATATTCTGTAGCCATTTAAAAGAATTATGCTAAAGCTGAATAATTAAACTATAAAATATTATTATTCAATGAATTAAGGAAGACCCAAATAAATGGAAAGATATTCCATGTACTTGGATTGAAAGGTTCAATATTGCAAAGATATCAATTCTCCTATAGATATGATTGGGAAAGCAATTGGTCTATAGATTCAAAGCAATCGCTGCCAAAATTCCTGCAGATCTAAGTGTCGCTATGTGTGTTTATAGAAATTGACAAATTGCTTTAAACATTATTTGGAAATATAAAGGGCCCAAAACAGTCAAGAATTTCTTTAGCAATTGGAACAAACAAGATTTACTCTTCAGTGTATTAAGTTATAGTAAACAAAATAATATGTATTAGAACAAGGGAAATAAACCAGTGGACAGAATAGCAAGTCCCAAACGACCCTTGTATACATGGATACTTGGTTTACCCTATTAGCCCAAACTAGAAACCACTCCAATGACCACTGTGGAACAATGGGGAGTGGACAGTCTTTTTCAATAAATACTACTAGATCAACTAGATACTCACGTGGAATAAAATGAAGCTTTAATCTCTCGCCATAGACAAAAATTAATTCTCTCAGTTGTAAATCTAAATGGGAAAGGTAAAACAATAAATAAAAGATAGCATAGAAGATATTTTCATGACTCTGGGGATAGCAAAAATTTCATAAACAGGACTCAAAAAACACTGACAATGGAGGGAAATATTGGTAATTATAGTCTAATTAAAATTAGCAACTTAAATTAATTGTATTAAGAGAGTAAAAAGGAAAGCCACAGAGTGAGAAAAGTTATTTCTAACACATATGACCAACGAAGAAACTTATATCTAGAATGTATAAAGTACAAATAAGAAAAAAATCTGACAAATCTATAAAAAATGGACAAGAGACCTAAGCACTTTACACATCCCTCAAAAAAGATACCCACATGGCCAGCGAAGACGTGAAAATATGCTTATCCTTATTAGTCATTTGGAAAATGTAAATTAAAATCACAAGACATTACTACACCCACCAGACTTAATGAGACTGTCAATAGTGAGCTTTGCCAAGGATATGGGGCAACAGGAATTCTCATAGTTGATGGTAGAGATGTAAATTGGTTTAACCGCTTTGGCAGTATCCCTTAAAATTAAATACACATGTATCCTATGATCCACCAATTCCATTTCTAGGTATATAACAAAAAAAATAATATGTAAACCTGCACAGGCACACTAAAACATAAGTATATATAAACGTTCACAGTAACATTTTTTGTAATAGCCCAAAACTAGAAACAATCCCAATGACCATGAACAGGAGAGTCAATAAATGAATTGCGGAACGTTCTTTCAATTAAAATCAATGAACAAAAACACATGTGAAACTGTGAATGAATCTCACAAAAATATGTTGAGTAAAATATGCCAAACACAAAAAACTACATAAATTTCATTTACATAAAGTTTAAAAACAGACAATACAGTGTTGCAGGTCGAAGTAGCAGGGAGAAAGAGACATGAAGGTACTTCTAGGGCTATGGAAATGTTGTTTCTTGGCATGAGCAGGGGTTACACAGTGGGTGCACTTTGTCATCATTCACTGAGCTGTACACTTAAGAGCTGTGTGCTTTCTGCATACATACAATATTGCAGGCCACGGTATTTTCAATCGCCTCATATGCATATGAAAGCTGAACAATGAAAAAGGAAGTCCAAAGAAGAGTTGATGCTTTCGAGTTGTGGTGTGGGTGAAGAACGCTGAAAGTAAAGTACCATGGACTGCTAAAAGAACTAAAGAATCCATCCTGGAAGAGGTGCAGCCGGAATGCTCCTTGGAAGCGAGAATGGCCAGACTTTGCCTCACCTACTTTGGTCATGTTGTAAGAAGGACCATTCCCTGGAGAAGGATACATGCTTGGTAAAGTGGAGGGACAACAAAAAAAGGGGAAGGCCCTCAATGAGAGGGATTGACACAGTGGCTACAACAATGGGGTCAGGCATAGCAAAGATTGTGGGGTTGGGATGGGACCAGGTGGTGTTTGATTCTGCTGTGCATGAGGTCACTATGAATCAGAGACGACTCAATGGCACCTAACAACAACAACAATACAATATTGCCATAAAATATTCTAATCTCTATTTCTTGGCTTGGAAATATACACAGGATAACTGACTCACTGCCGTCGAGTTGGATCCGACTCATAGTGACCCCTCCTTGGGTTTCTGAGGCGATATCACTACGGAAGTAGATTGCCCAACCTTCCTTCCGAGGAGTGGCTGGTGGGTTTGAACTGCCAGCCTTCTGGTTAGCAGTCAAATACCTTACACACTATGCCACCAGAGCTTCTATACCCATGACAGGTTAAGTGAAAAAGGCAACTTAGCAAATAACCCTCCTTTTGAAATATGTAGAGTAGAAGCATTCTCATAGAACACATTTTGGACTGAAACTTAGTTGCTTAATTTAAAAAGGTAGTGAAAATGTGAATTCATAAAAAATAACACCTGCTGCCTAACACATTTTATCTTGACTTAACACTAAGGGCTTGAGTATCTGTCTGCTGACTGCAATTCTACATCATCTTTCCTCCATAAATCATATCCATAATCTGTCCTACTTTGTTTCTATTTCTTTAACATGGGACAAAAAATTTAAATATACTTGTAATGCAATATAAATGTGGACTCTTGCTGGACTTGAACATCACTTTTCTAATTTTTTACAGCTCTCCCACACACTTCAAATTCCACAGCAATTGTTTTTTTTTTTCCCATTTTGCTAAATAAAGCATTCAACTTTAGTGGAAACATTATCACTTTAGTGGAAACAACTCTATTTTTATACCCATGTCTCACTGATTTATGGAATATTTCATTAGATTACATAATTACAATAATAAGTCAAATTGACAGAAATAGTATTAAACACATACACACACTCAACTGGCTATAAGTAAGCATACAACTAAGGATGTACTAATGAGAAATCTGCCAGTCAAATGCATTTAGTCTTAAACAAACAAACAAAAAAAAAAAAAAACCAAACTCACTGCATGGAGTCAGAGCCAACTCCTAGCGACCCCTCCTTGGGTTTCCGAGGCAGCATCACTACAGAAGTAGATTGCCCAACCTTTCTTCCAAGGAGTGGCTGGTGGGTTTGAACTGCCAGCTTTCTGGTTAGCAGTCAAGTGCCCTAGGCACTATGCTACCAGAGCTCCTTTACTCTTAAAGGAGCTTCCAAATACATATACTTAATTCTTTGTACAAGCAATCTGGGAAGGTAAGATTAAAATATTAATACCAATTTATCTTTGGATGGAGGGGTTTCTGGTGATGTGTTATTTGGTTTGCTTGTATGTATTTTCTGATTTTTCTTCCAAGTATTTGAACTGATTATATGAGAAAAATAATCATATTATTTCCCAAATCATGAGACACTTGTTGTAAGAATGCTCTATATGATATTCTTGGAGAATGGTAGAGGTTAGGAGGAGCACTTGAAACCTCAGCACTTGAAACAGTTCCTTCGCGGTTGACTTTCCCAATGCTACACGCCATCTAATGTCCTGACTGCTGCTTCCATTGGCATCAATTGTAGAACCAAGCAATGTGAATTCTTTGACAACCTCAGTCTTCTCTCCATTTATTGTGATGCTGCTCATTGGTCCAGTTGTGAGGATTTTTGTTTTCTTTATATTGAGACGTAAGCCATCCTGCAGACTGTATTCTTCAACCTTCATCAGTAAGTGCCTCAAGTCATCCTCACTTTCAGCAAGCAAAGTTGTATTGTCTGCCTATCTCAGATGGTTAATGATTCTTCCTCCAATCCTGATGTCACGTTTTTCTTCATATAGTCCAGTTTCTTGGATTATTTGCTCAGCATATAGATTGAATAAGTATGGGGAAAGGATACAACCCTGACGCACTAACTCCCTTCCTGATTTTAAACCATGTAGTGTCCCCTTGTTCCGTTCAAACGACAGCCTCCGGGTCAAGGTACAGGTTCCTCATGAGTACAACCAAGTTTCGGGAATTCCCATTCTTCTCAATGTTATCCATAATTTGTCATGATCCACACAATCAAA
>NW_006921738.1:6037051-6049255 GCF_000298275.1 Orycteropus afer afer | reverse complement strand
ATGGATGAACTTGGAGGACATTATGCTGAGTGAAATAAGTCAATCACAGAAGGACAAATATAGTATTAATTCATTGTTGTGGAGGGTCAAGGAAAAGATTATATATGGAGGGAACCTTTCTTTGTTGGTTGCCAGGGGTGAGAGGGGTGGGGAGGGAACACTGCAAAAAAAAAAATGCATTGACTCATGTCACTTTAGTTTTGTGTATTTCACTATACATAAATTATATTTCAATAAAATGCATTAAAAATGTCTAAATTTGAATCCAAAATGCTAATTAAAATTAGAAGGAAAAAAATATATATTTGTTATTCATTAGACTGCCTCATCAGTTCAGGTTGAAGAACACAAAATGAAAGAGGCAGTTCATGCACATTTAAAAATAAATAAAGAAATGCATGCCTTGGCTTGCAGTTGCCTGTAGTTGAGCTGTGAATTTGCCCTTTTGCTGTCAGTGATTTTTTTTTTTTTTAAATCTAGAGGAAGAAAGCTTTCTCCTACTTTTTTCTCTTGGGTCGCCACAAGTTCACATTGTTGTTGTTGTTGTTGTTATGTGCCGTCGAGTCGGACCCGACCCATAGCGACCCCTCCTTGGGTTTCCAAGGCAGTATCACTACGAAAGTAGATTGCCCCATCTTCCTTCTGAGGAGTGGCTGGTGGGTTTGAACCGCCAGCCTTCTGGTTAGCAGTCAAGTGCCTTAGGCACTATGTAAAGGCACAGGAGAAGAACGGGGTAGAGGTGATACCAGAAATACAGAACTCCACCTTTCTGATCCAGAGAGGCAGATGAGAGCACAGAAAAAGTTCAGATTCAGAAGTCAGTTCAAACCTTGACTCTACCTTCTATGCTGTGTGACTCATGACAAGTTTATATAGCCTGAATTCCAGCTTCCTCATCTGTAAAAGGTGAAAAGATCCACCTTGTGGAGTTATTGTTGGGATTAGAGAAAATAAATATGAAATTCTAGCACAAAATAGCATTCAGCACAGACAGTAATCAGGACATCAAATAATGTATTATACTTGGCAAATCTATTATAAAAGACTTATTTAAAGTTTTAAAAAATAAAGATGTCACTTTGATGACTCAGGTGTGCCTGATCAAAGCCATAATATTTTCAACCACCTCATATGCATGTTAAACCTGGACAACGAAAAAAGAAGACAGAAGAATCGAGTCATTCAAACCGTAGAGTTGGTGCAGAGTGTTGAATATACCACGGGCTGCCAGAAGAATGGACAAGTAAGTCATGGAAGAAATAAAGCAGAATGTTCCTTACAAGTGAGGACGGCAAGGCCTGACCTTGCTTGCTTTGGACATGTCATCAGGAAAAATTACTAGACAAAGACAGGGTCAGCACAAACCGAAGGGAACCCTCAGTAAGATAAATTGACACAACAGCCACAACAACGTGCTTAAACGTATCTACTATTATGAGGCCTGCAGGGGACTGGGCAACGCTGCATTTTGTTTTCCTTAAGGTGGCCCTGAGTCATAACCACCTCAGTAGTTAACAAACAGCTATGCAACTGAGAACTGGTGTGGCTTACTTTGTAGCCATTAATATTCCAATCAGTGGGAAAGCAAGTATCTTAAAGAAAGCCAGGCTCACTCATGTGTTGTTCACCAACAATAGATTAAACCAGTACAGCTACGAATTCCCAAAGGTAAAGCAATTAGTCTCTTTTTAGCTTACCATTAGATCTACTCTTCAGTGTTTTAGCACTTAAAAGAGGATAAATTTTTAAAGTCAAAATATTTAATTAATTAAAATAAGAAAAGCTATAATATGAAAAAGTATTACATTATGTCTGGAGAATGTGTAAGAATGTGTAAGAAATGAGATTGACTGAAAAGAATCCCTTGAAGACAAGAAACAAGCTTCTGATTTCTTTACTGTCCTCAGTCCCACACCAGAAATAACCAAAAAAAAAATCAAACTCACTACTATTGAGTCGATTCGACTCATAGTGACCCCTCCTTGGGTTTCCAAGGCAGAACCTCTACAAAAGTAGTTTGCCCAATCCTCCTTCCAAGGAGTGGCTCATGGGTTTGAACCTCCAACCTTCTGGTTAGCAGTCAAATGTCTTAGGTACAACACCACCAGAGCTCCTACACCAGAAATAGAGGCAATAAACACTTAACTGATGGGTCACTTGCCTAATAGAACCCAGAAAATTGTAGTTACAATTGCTTGCAACACCGCAGATTATCTTTATTCAGAATACCATGATAGAACCCAGATGAAGCAGACTAGTACTGGAAATAAACTAATCCTTTCTTTAGCTTAAAAAAAGTTTCAAGGTATTAATCTTTTCAGAATTAATTCAAGTTCATTATGCTTTTTCTTTCTGCTGAGTTGGATCTTTGTTTCAGGGTTTTTTTAAATAGCAGCTGGGTAATATTTCTTTGAAGGTGGGAAGAAGCAAAGCATAACCTCCAAACAGACACTGCAATTTTCTGAATTCAGAATATTCATTCATCTCTGCTTTATATTAAAGTACAGACAGAATTTTTCTGAAAGTCAGCAAGAAATCCATCAGGGCCCAAAGTATAGTAAGCAACATAGAAAACTGAGGAAAATGTACCCCATTCTTATTTGTCATGAAATGAAACAACTGCTCAGAGTACCAATTTGGTCACAGAGTGTATTTCCTGAAAATAACAGAGTCTGTATTAGGCAATGCAACCAACCTGATATTGCTATGTTGTTGTTGTTGCTGTTGTTATGTGCCGTCGAGTCAAACCCGACTCATAGCGACCCCACCTTGGGTTTCTGAGGCAGTATCACTACAGAAGTAGGATTGCCCAACCTTCCTTCCGAGGAGTGGCTGGTGGGTTTGAACCGCCAGCCGTCTGGTTAGCAGGCAAGTGTCTTAGCCACTATGCTACCAGAGCTCCTGATATTACTATAATAGAGGTGTAAACTTAAAAAGTTGTAGGAAGGCAGAGCATGTCAACTGAACTGTGACTTACTTATAGGAGCAAATAGGAAGGAAATGACAGTCCAGACAGTCCAATAAGGAATTTGGCCTCTTCAAAAAGAAATCTGGCCTTTGTCCCCAGCTCCTGTGGGGTAACCTCTATACCCTTAGAATTCAGGGTTCTTAGTGATTGGAATGTCTTTGTTGTTCATGGTAGTTGATACACTTGATAGCTGGTGCTAAGGAGGTGATTCAGGGTAGAGACGGCAACACCCGATGGTCTTAGAGTCAGAACTGGCCTCATCAGAAAGACCAGTCACATGATTTAGGGTGGAGGCTTTGGATCACTCATTATCGGTTGACCTAGATACTGAATTCAGCCATGGGCACAATCAATCAATTATGCCTGTCATGGAGGCTCAACAATAACTCTGAACACTGAAGCTCAGGTGAGCTCCCCAGGTTGGCAATATCCCAAGCATAATGTCACACATCCATGCTTGAAGGGTACTGTGTCCTGCAGACAATGGAACCTTCTCATTTGAAACACTCAGATACTGCCGTATGTGTCTCTTCCTTTGATTCTAATTTATATCTTTTCTATGTAATAAACTATAACTGCAAGTAGAACAGTTTTCAGTGAGTTCTGTGAATCCTTTCAGTGAATTATTGAACATGAGGATGTTTTTGGGAAACCCCAGAAACTGATGTCACAAGTCTTGGGCAGATTTGCCAGTCTGGGTCTCTGTGCCCTTAACCTTGTATTTTTCTCAGAACTTCCAAGGACCTTTGTTCATACCTGTCTAGTAGTATTCTCATGGAGTGCCCTGCATTAGAGTTATTTGTGTGTGAACTTCTTATCAATCAAGCTAGATTTGTTCTTAATCATCTTTGTTTCTACCATTGCACCATATTAAGCTCAATAAAGAAAAAATGAAAAAGGGAGAAAGGGACAGAGGAGAGAAGGAAAAGAGAAAACAAAGAAGAAAGGAAAGGAGAGAAGGAAATCATAAGAAAGAGATAAAAAAAAAAAAAAAAGAAATACAGGTTGAAAACAGTGAGTCTACAGAGCACAGGAGTATTAGAAAAAAATCATTTATAATCGATGAATAACATACGGATTAGTAAGGTAATGGTTTTCTCCTAGGTGAAACTTCTTTGGCCAGTATTTCTGTATTTTTCTCTATCCTCTTTTCTTTCCATTTCAACTGAACATCCTCCCCATAGCACCCCCATTTTTACCTAGGGGTCCAGATTGACACAATGACTAGGATTCTTCATCTCTCTGGGGGCTATGTTAGTCTACTATGTCTACAATTAGCAGATTGACCTTGAAAAGCAAACAAGGGTAGCTGTCACACCCTAGCACTAAACAAGGTGGTGAGCTCAAAATGAAAGTTTATTTTGAAAACAGTAGACTACCAATGATTTCCATTCCTGGAAATCAAATGAATAGTCTTTGTTGCTCTCCCATTTTCCTTTGGCAACTTCTCTCTGTGTTGAATTTAGCTGCATGTTTTCCTGTATTTCCTGTTGCTTATTCTTCTATGATCAGACTGAGTTAGGGTGCCTGCAAATGTATCGTACCAAAGTGATCTGTTAGTTGGTTCATAAAAGAGAAAGTCAAGGTTAACAAGTTCCTTCCTTGGCTATAGGGAAAGGAGTGGAGGTAAAGGGAGCAGTGAGGCAAAGGGGAGAACAAGGAATGAGAAAGGGAAAGGCCCTCAGTGGGCAAAGTGCAAGCTAAGTGGAGAACAGCAGTGATTGCAAAATAACCAAACAGTACTACTCTCTGGTGACTACAATGAAAGATGGAGAGATTCAGAGAGCAGAAATAATAGAATTATCTTTTCATCCAAAGAAACCCCAAAAGGAATTTTTTTCCTCTACCAAGTACCTAAACAAAGAAAGATGGGAGAAATTTGTAAATTTTCAGGACAGCTAGGTGAAGGTTTTATTACTATCTAATCATCTATGCAACTCTTTTCAACTGTAATAAGTTTACTGTAATTGGTAACAGATTGTTTCCCTCTTATGCAGTACTCCTCATTCTCCCATCTCCAAGGCAATATTATTTTCCTGTTTGTGTTTTTTTTTCCATTCTGATTACATCATGTACAATAAAAGTAAACATATTTATAACATAGCATGTTGTGTAACATGATACACTTCTCTATTTTGCTGGTCCTCAAAACAAAAAAATAAAAATCATTCTATACTCCCACAAAATTAAGTGCCTTGGTATTTCGAATTCTTAGAAGAATGTTTCTTAGTACTTGAATTCCTGGAAATCTGTAAGGATAGCTCAGAAGAAACAAGGTACCTAAAAAGCACAACAAATTATGGCTGCAAAATGATTTTGAAAACTTATTTGATTTCAAAGGAGCAAAGGACCAAAAGATCAGCAGTTCAAACCCACCCAGCAGCTTCAAAGAAGAAACGATCTGGTGATCTGCTCCCATAAAGATTGTTGTTGTTGTTGTTGTTGTTGTGTGCCCTTGAGTCAGACCCGACTCATAGCGACCCCTCCTTGGGTTTCCGAGGTGGTATCACTACAGAAGCAGATTGCCCCACCTTCCGTCCGAGGATATCTCATAGGGCAGTTCTACTCTAGCATAGGATCACAAAAAGTTGGAATCAACTTGACAGTACAAAACACATCATTACATTTCATAAGATTTAGTTATTAACAGTCCCTATCTCAAGTTTCCATATCTTTCTTATAATAAAATGCTCTGAAGACTACATACTTTGGGTCAAACTGTGTACCCCCAGAATCTTAATTATAATGAAGCCTTTGGATATAAAACCATGTAAGTGACATCAGATTAAATTTCCCAAATCTAAAATCAATGCTAAAAATTTTGTGTAACTCAGGTTAATAGCAACTCAAATAACTTTTCTTACCCATTGAATAATACCTAAATCTTCCATGACATCTAAAACTCTGAAACACTGAGACAATCTTATTTTATTCAATGCCACCATGAACTATGAAGAACCACAATATTTTAACTAAAAGAAATTAGTCAGGTTGTAAATTACATTTCTTAGTAGTCTATGAGAAATATTTAGATATTGATTTAAAGACTTGTATTTATTTCCCTTAAAAATTATGATAGTTCTAAATAATCCCAAAAGTTATCTTTGTTGACAAATAAAATCATAAGAAGAGCAAGGGAAAATGTCATGTTCGTTGCTAAACACATGTTCTTAACACAAAGATAAATCTTCATGACTAGAATCTAGATTCTAATCTCAAAACATTTGGATTGCATGGGAGAAGGAAGGGCTGCTTATGCACAGGGTGATAGCTCAGAGTGCAGAAGAGTATGAAGGGATGGACACTGGGAGGAGGTAACTATGGGGAGGAAGTGGGAGGGGAGCTGCTGCATTGTAAATTTTGGTCAATGTCATGAGACAAAGTATATGTGAACTGCTGTATGAAAAGTGAATTTACTCTGTAAATCTTCACCCAAATCCTAATAAGAAAATAAGGAAAAAAAAAAAAAAAACATTTGGATTGCTTGACCACAGGGTGGGGACTGATTTTAATTCTTTATTTCGAAATGTACCTTTTGGAGTAAATCCAATTAGAGTAATAATAGTAGCGATGACGAATAACTGATACACTTCATTTCTTAGGAAAAAATAATGTAGAATATAAACACACATTGCTAAACCCTAATAAGAAGAATAATGTGCCCTAATATCTGCTCAGGCCCAACAGTCGGCACGGGTTCTTCCTCCAAAGCATACTCTGAGTTCAATCACTCTTTAAAACCTCTACTATCTGCCCACTTCCACCCTTGCCCAAGCCACCTTCATCTCTCACTTGAACAACTGCCATGGCCTCCTGACTCATCTCTCTGCTTGCTTCAAGACCTTCAACAGTCCATTTTCCACTCCAAAGCCAGAGGAATCTTTCAAAACAGTCAATCATAATTGGACACTTCCTGCACATTTTCTCTTTCCTTCTTATTTCTTTTTATCCTTCTTGTGTTGCAGGGATGGAGATACTGGACAAACAACTACTTGTTGCTTTTTCTCCTTTTCAACCTTTGGGGATAACAAGGATAAGTAAAATGGTCTCGAAAATTTTCAGCAGTGATATTCCACTAGCTACAAAATTTGGAACAGAAAAATTACAAGAATCATAACACCTCACTTCTTCAGAAGCTATATATCCGATAAGCTCAACTTTCCAAAACACAGCCAAGAAGAACCAGAAATAAGGGCAAGAGATGGGAGAGGAATCTCATGGGTATCAGAAAGTCTCTGTATTACAGCTCCCTGAACATGGATTTCCTACCAGAAGAGAAGAGACAACAAAACTATGAAAAATAGAGATGAGAATTGAAAACCCACAATATATGGTCTTTAGTATAGTGGAAAAGCTCCACCTCAAGTAGACATAAGTGTATCATTGAGTTAAAACAAAATATATCCAAAATGATACTAAAATAATAGGAAAACAGTAGATGATATTCCAAATACTTCATAAGAAAGTAGAAAATGCAAATGTTTTAGTAAATCTTCCACAAAAAAAAAAACGATTGGAATAGTTTTAAGTGAAGGGGCTTAAAAGGTTATAGCTCATTCATCCTTTAGATGAAAAATTCATTTCTTCATGACAATTGTAATAAAGTACACAAATAAATTGACTAGCAAGGACATTAACTTACTTTTTCTACTTAAATTGAATAATTTCTGTGGTGTGTTCAGCCTCAAGAGGGCGCTCAAGGCTTCCCACCTGCAGGTACACCAGCTGAGGTAGAAGGCACACCAGTGTGGATGAAGACAAGGAGGCTCTGTGTCCTCACGACTCCTAAGATCGGTGGACACCTCCCAAGCCAAGAAGTTAAGGTTTCATGCCCATATGGCTTTTTTCCCATTGTATTCCATTTCGTCTTTGGATCACTCCTCCTTCTTATAAGCCCTTTCAGTAGCTTATACACAAAGAGCAGCTTGGCGTTGTTTCTTGTGTGGGGGAAACATTTGCCCATTTTTATTCAAAAGATATTTATTGAGCATCTATTATCCAGGCCTGTTCTAGATGATGGGATGCAACAGTGAACAAAGGCGGCCCTGGAATAAGCAGCTTACACCACCAGCTTTGCTCTAGGCCTTAGGGATCTAGGTTGTCTCTTGCCCATACATCTATATGGAAAATATGTATATGAAAATGTGTATGGAATGTATATGGAAATGTACAAACAGAAAAATGTATATGGAAAATACCTCCTCTTACTATCCATGTGGCTGATCTTCAAGGCCCAAGATAAGTATGTGCCAAGACAGGCTGTAGTCCAGAAGGTCCCCCTGTGGCTTACATGTGGTCTGGGTTAGCTCATCAGGGCCAGGGTCAAGAGTCTAAGTCTTATAACAGTAGTCATACTTCTTTCAGTGGTGATACTTTCCTGGAAATGGGAATACTACCTGCACCATAGCTTAACTAGTTTTAATAGCAAAGAACCTATGGAGATTAATTCCCACCATTTATTAAATATTTATTGAGCACTTATTATGTGTAATATAATAGGCACTTGGGTATTAGTGAACCAAAGATACCAGACCTTGTGCAATTTACTTGGGAGATGGAGAGGTGGACACTCAATAATCAGTGAACATAAATAACATAAACATGAAGAAATTATGTAAATTATAAATGTTGTTTTAGAAGGTAATTAGGAAAAACTTCATTGCTGTCAAGTCGATTACAAAGACTCATGGCAACCCCCTGAATTACAGAGAAGTACTACTCCACAGGGTTTTCCTTTCCGCTGCAATCTTTCAGAAGCAGTTTGCCAGGCCTGCTACCATGTAGCCACTAAGTTCAAACTCCCAATCTTTAGGTTAGCAGTTGATCACAAAACACTTGTGCCACTTTGGCTCCTTGTTTTAGAAGGTGATTAGTGCTAAACAGGAGGAAAAAAAAATAAGCACAACAAGGTAAGTAGAGTCAAGGACGCCGGGGGTCACGGAAATGGATTATGCTCAGCATACAACTGTAATTTTATCAGGTCCTCGGAAGGAAGATGGGGCAATCTACTTCCGTAGTGATACTGCCTCAGAAACCCAAGGAGGGGTCGCTGTGAGTCCGGGGCCGACTCGACAGCACAAAACAACAACAACAACAATAACTTTATCTTCTCTGCTCTCTTTAGAATTGTTCTAATGATGGATTTAGTAGACTTAAAACATGATCCAGGAGTCCTGGTGGTGCTATGCTCAGCTGGTAGCCAAAAGGTCAGCGATTCGAACCCAGCAGTGGCTCTGCAAGAGAAAAATGTAGCAGTCTAACATCCATAAAAATTACAGCCTTAGAAACTCTATTAGGCAGTTCTACTGTGTACTATAGAGTTGCTATGAATCAGAATGGACTCAATGTCAATGAGTTAGGTTTAAGAATATTAACCACACTGTCTAAAACTAACAGCAAAATTTTCAATAACATCTGATCTGCACTTTAACTCTTAAAATAATCACATCTTCGTTTGATTTCTTAAAAATAAATCACTATGTATGAAAAGATTATCATCATAAAATGAGTTATTAAGGGCAGAAAGAAAGGGGATGTGCCACTTACCCTAAGGGGACTATAGTATGTTGGCATTAGCTCATTGCTTGTGAGCCTGAGACAGTGTTCAGGCTCCTATACTGGCTGACCAGGGTTCCAGTGAAATAGAGCTGAAAGAGTATGACTGTAAGGCAGGCCAAGACCAGGTACTCTGCTCTAAAAGTTCCTGTCCTACTTGTAAGTTCATATGTTAAGTTGTCATATGTTATGCTGTTGGCAAAGAATACTGAATATACCATGGACTACCAGAAGAACAAACAAATCTGTCTTGGAAGAGTACAACTAGAGTAATCCTTAGAAGCAAGTATAGCAAGACTTCATCGCATGTACTTTGGACATATTATCAGGAGGGACCAGTCCCTGGAGCAGGACATCATGCTTGGTAAAGAAGAGGGTCAGCGAAGAAAAGGAAGTCTCTCAACAAGATGGACTGACACAGTCACTGCAACAAGGGGCTCAAATATAGCAACGATCGTAAGGATGGTGTATTCTGTAGCATAGAGGGTCACTGTGTGTTGGAAGTGACTTGATAGCACAAAGCAACATGTGAAGTTAAAAGCTCTAGGCTTTGTGGTGCTATTAGACAACCTATGCTTGGAACCTGGAGACTAGGTCTGTTTGAGGTAGCGATCACAAAGAAGTTTCACTGCCGGGTAGGATACAGGATACAAGCTGGCACACACAGGAAAAAGCTTTCCAAGTCAGAAGGGAATGAAATCCTGAGCAGGAGACGGAGAACTCGCCCGGCATGTGGCTCATAGCCCACCACTCCTTTGTGAGGAATAAGGCAACACTCAGGAGATGTATCCATTAGGACAAATATATCCTTAGTCCTAACTGTTCCAAGCTGTGTCTTTTAGTACAAGTATGTGTCCAAGTGCCTCATTTCTGCTAATCCACTAATCCACAGGAGTCTTGGGCTCTTATCACTTAAACAGTCTTTATTTGACTGGCCTGCTTCTCCTAAAGACATAACAGGGTCGTGGTCTTGGAAGGCAACAAAAGATACAAAAATTTTTACCGATCACTGTCACAACAAAAAAAATTCCTGCTTTTTAGTATTTACATGGTCAATCCCCTTGTTGTTGTTGTTGTTGTTATGTGCCGTCGAGTCAGACCCGACCCATAGCGACCCCTCCTTGGGTTTCCGAGGCAGTATCACTACAGAAGTAATTGCCCAACGTTCCTTCTGAGGAGTGGCTGGTGGGTTTGAACCTCCAGCCTTCTGGTTAGCAGTCAAGTGCCTTAGGCACTACGCCACCAGAGCTCCCTTAGTAGGTCTACATAGAAACCCCATCACTTGACTGAAAGGGGTGCCACATTATAAGCCACGTAAATGTGCACCACCCCCAGTCCTTTTATGCTAAATGTACTCTGGAACGCTACTTACAAACCTTCAGCAAAAGACCTGCCTTACCCTCCAGTGGGATTCAGTGGAAATGAAGTCCCAAGAAAACAATCATGCCAAATAAATAAACATTTGGCAAGTAAAGACACTTTCAAGGTCAAGTACACTGCAGGTAGTTATCTGCCTGTGCCTCCACCTCAATCCAAAGACAGAGCTACCCTGTTTTCTGGGTCTTCACCACCAGGGGCCTGCTGCAGGGCTAGGTGCCTATCTCTGCTCTGTTTATTGTTGCCTGGTATTCAGAAGGTGCTTCTTTATTGCCACACATTTTGGGGTATGACTTCTAAGTTGAGTCTGTACCAGAAGATTAACAGTAACTAAAGTTGTTGATGCAAACATCAAAATATCTCACTGTCAGTGGAAACTGAGCAAAACAACTTGACATGAGTATATGCTAAAAGAAATCTTTTTTTGTTTGTTTGTTAATTTGAGGGTAAAAGAATCTAAGTTTTAAAATGTTAAACCTTTAAAAATGATTTGTCTTAAAACATACTAGTTTCTCTGTTATAGCTAGTCTCCAAAATGACCCAGTGATTCTTACCTCTTGATATTCATACCTGTTTATCCCTCCCACCCCACTCAGGATAATCTGAGTCACCAATAAGATATTACTAAAACAACAAAGTATGACTTCCAAGACTAAGTCATAAAAGACACTGTGGCTTCTACTTCGCTTTCTTGGAGTGTTTACTCTGGGAGAAGCTAGCCTCCATGTCATGAGGACACTTAAGTAATTCATGGAGAGGCCCATGGAGGTAGAAAACGAAACCTGCCAACAACCAGCCCAAAGTGAGTGAAAATATCTTGGAAGGCGGACCTTCAGGGCTAGTCAAACTTTCTGATGACTCCAGCCCCAGGAAACATCTTGACTGTGCCCTCGTAAAAGATCCCAAGTTACAACTACCCAGCGAAGGTGCTCCAAAGTTCCTAACCAAGAGAAACTGTGTGAAATGAAGGTTTATTGTTTTAAGTTGCTACACTGCATTTGGGGGTCATTTATTACGTTGCAATAGATAATATAAACCTTTACATTGTTAAACTGCTAGCTGACAGAGAACTATTAGATATTAACAATCAATTCCTACTAGGTCCACCTATCATGTATATTTGAATAACAATACATAGGTGTTCATCGCAGCACTATTTACAATAGCCAAAACATGGAAACAACCTAGATGTCCATCAGCTGAGGAATGGATAATCAAACTATGGTATATATACACAATGGAATACTATGCAACGCTAAAGAATAATGTAGAATCTGCAAAACACCGCATAACGTGGATGAACT
>NW_006921738.1:6014402-6035841 GCF_000298275.1 Orycteropus afer afer | reverse complement strand
TATTATGTGAACTGCTGTATGAAAAGTGAATTTACTCTGTAAATCTTCACCCAAATCAAAATAAAATTTAAAAAAAAAAGTAGAATATGCAACCAAAAATAAAAGTATTCCTTAGGTTAAAATTAAAAAAAAATAAAAAAAAGAAAGAAACAATACATAGGAACTGGGAATCAATAGCATGGGCTCTAAAATAGAGTTGAAAAAACAAACAACTCTGTGCTCATTCTCCTGCAACCCTAGGCAAGTTTTCTATCTATGCAGTCTTGTAAAGTGGGAAGAATATTAGTACCTATCTTAGACAATCATTGTGAGAATTGAGTTAATTAGGTTAAATGCATTAATTGAACATTTAAGTAGAGTATTAGAAACATACTACCAAAAACCAAACAAACTCATTGCCATCAAGTCAATTCGACTCATAGTGACCCCTCCCTGGGTTTCCCAGGCAGTATCTCTACAGACAGTGAGATATTTTGATGTTTACATCAACAACTTCAGTTACTGTTAAATCTTCTGGTACAGACTCAACTTAGAAGTCATACCCCAAAATGTGTGGCAATAAAGAAGCACCTTCTGAATACCAGGCAACAATAAACAGAGCAGAGATAGGCACCTACCCTAACAGAAGTAGATTGCCCAGTCTTCCTTCCGAGAAGTGGCTGGTGGGTTTGAAAAGTGCTGAACAAATATTAGCTATTACAGTGTTGCGTGAATGAGTAAGTAAGGCTATGCTTTATAAAAAAACGAAACAAGACAGAACTGGTTGGGAAAGCACACTCATTTGGATGTTGACTCTTTTTCTACTTCTGCCGCATGGAGAGAGGGAAAAAAGAAGGCATAGAAGATTGGAGTTCATAAACCTTAACCACATCTATCCAAGGTAAACTAAATGACTGTATAACTTATAAGAAAAATAAGAATATTTCTAAGTGAAAAGGTGCACTATTAAGAATGATGCTGAGAAAACAGGCCTAAACCAGGACTGTCCCTAGCAAATCAAGACATATAAACACCCTCAAGTGACTAAAATATGAAAAAACACTGTTGAGAGTTGAGAATAAAGCTCTGGAAAGCAGATTCCAATTCTAGAGCCATGCAGAGAAGGATCAAGTCAAAGACAAAAATGTAAAGTATTTAAAACATTGTACTAAAACATGGATCCATAGCAAAGTACTGAGGCACAGTACTAGGATTCGCTTAAGCCATGACTGCTAAGTTAACAACTTACCAAAAGGCACTAAGTGAATGTTTTATTTCCTTACTTTTTCTCTTCTCGAAATGCAGTGTTACTCTTCCTTTTATTATTCCTTTTATTATTTATTATTAATGAGGTAGGTTTCATTTCATAGTGACTTTAACTCAAATGCCTGTTTAGACTAAGAGGTTAACTCTAATCAGCTGATGCCCTAGTCCTAGAGAAAGTAACTAAACATCAGTGAAATAAGCATCATCTGGGACTAAACATCCAAATCTGATTAGTGAGATTTTTCTATTCTGTACTTTATGACAAGGAGTTGCGGTTGCACTGTGGTTAAAGTACTGGACTGCCACCCAAAAGGTCAGCAGTTCAAACCCACCAGCTGCTCCATGGGAAAAAGATGAGACCATCTGTTTCTGTAAAGATGTACAGCCTTGGAAACACTATGGGGCAGTTCAACTCTGTCCTAGTATCAACTTAATGGCCATGAGTTTTTTTGGTTTGGTACTTTGTGACTTCCTATGCTATTGGTCTAGTAGTAATTAATTATGGTAAACAATTCAGAATGTACTATTCTCTGTAATTATGTTCATCCTTTAAAAAAAAAAAAGAAGAAGAAGAAGGATTTGTATTTGTGAAATGTCTCCCCATTTACTTACTTACTAATTTTTTCCACAACACTAGAAAAGTTTATGGTAAATACAGGCACATTCCCAGGTCAGCTCAATGACAGCTGTCCCGAAGACTGGCCTAAAATTCATTAAGATTATTTATACTGAGCTTCTACAGGGAAAGATGCCCTCAGAGAACTTCTTAAAATAAAGTAGAGGTTTTCTATAAATGAAGTTTTTACTGCTTTATCATATTGTAATTCCCTTACTTTAACATCCATGATGTTTCCATTCAAAAATTACATGTAGCATATAATTAAGTCATTTGAATAGTGACATATTCATTCATGTCTAAGCACTTTACTGAATATGAATGTCAAAATACAATTTTCAAAAAGTTAAAACTTTAATACACATACAAATACATGAGCACATGTCAAAAAACTTATATAACTCAATAAAGAGGAGAACAGCAAGATGGCAAATATACATAAAATCAATTAAAAAAAGAATACTGAAATAAGATTGCTAAATTACATACAAAACTGGTTAATATTCTATAAGCCAATAGAACATAATCTTTCAGTTTATCTTTTTTATAAGCCTGAAATCATTTACATATTATCTATTTTCTAGTGTGTAACTTTTCTAACTTACAGAGTCTATGTATTACTTAATGTTGTTGTTATGTGCCATCCAAGTTGGCCCCGACTCATAGCAACCCCTCCTTGGGTTTCCAAGGTGATACCACTACAGAAGTAGATTGCCCAACCCTCCTTCTGAGGAGTGGGCTGGTGGGTTTGAACCGCCAGCCTTCTAGTTAGCTGTCAAGTGCCTTAGGCACTATGCTACCAGAGTGCCTTGTATTACTTAATAGCAAGTATTAAGTCAAAGTTACCATATTTTTACAAGAAACAGTGCATGTGTTATGCATTTTTCATACCATGCAACCCCAATACATCATTTTCATGAACACTATACCAATATTATTTTTACATGTTGATGACTTCTATTTCAATTTTTTTTTTCTGTCCAATGGATTTAATGTTAAATCTTTGTCTCTGGTGCCTGCTGAGGTGGAGGTTTGCTTCCCATTAGCACAGCCCCACCAGCCTACCCTCAAGTTTCTAAAGCAGCCCGTCTCCCAGCAAGACGCCTTCCACTTTCTTCAAACCACTTTCTCCAATGTAGAAGAAATCACTTTTTCTACCCTGGAAACAGCCCTCACCAGGATGGCGAGGCCCAGCCCAGGAGGTGGGCAGGCCTGTGCATCCTAGGCCAGAGAGAGCACTCAGGCAGATAAGGCCAACAAGCCACTGTCACACACATTCCACCCTACAATCTATTTGAGTCTCCTACCCATGTTGATGCCACGGGGCAAGTGTGAAAATCATAGGTAGAGAGATCCATAGGTCTGATTGGTTGCTCGGGGACACCATGGGGCAGTAGACACCTACACTGTCCTCTCATCAGGCTTCACATGTGACCAGCATGTGGGATCTGGGTACATGCAGGCAATGGTTCCTGCCCACCTTGGACCAGCCCATTCTCGGGATATGGAAGCCCTATGTGCAACCCTACACCTAACCTTCTGTTCACCTCCAGCACGATATACCTGGGTGCAGATTGGCTACAATGAACTCCACCTCTCTCAGGCCCAGTTGCAAACTGCCCCAGAGCAATCACACAATTTCAATTGTTTATTTTCTGATTACCAAGGTATTACCAAACTCAAACCTTGACTTCTTGACCATGGCTTATACTCTAATTAAACAAATATGACCCAAAGTAACATTTTTGGCCTACTGAATGAGGGTGATTGAGGCCAAAATTCACTTCTGGAAATGTCACAAGACACGCATAGTGTATGCATGGGAGTGCTATGCCAGAACTTCTTTGTCATCTCCAACCATTACATGTGTGTGCCCATTACTTGCATGGGAATGGCACTTATGAAAAAATACTACATTCCCTAAAGCATCAGATGACCCCAGGTCTTTTTAGGCAGTGCTCTACTATGACGCCGAAAGATCACACCTTCATCTTGTTTTCTCATTACCAAGTGTGGTGGTGGTTGTTGTTGTTGTTATGTGCCATCGAGTCAGCCCTGACTCATAGCGACCCCTCCTTGGGTTTCTGAGGCGGTATCACTACGGAAATAAATTGCCCAATCTTCCTTCTGAGGAGTGGCTGGTGGGTATGAACCTCCAGCCTTCTGGTTAGCAGTCAAGTACCTTAGGCACTACGCTACCAGAGCTCCCACCAAGTGTGGTAGTTAAGGTTATGTGTCATCTTGGCTGGGCCTGGTTTTGAGTGGCTGGGCAGCTGGATGTAGTTACTACCCATGGTGAAATTGTTAATCAACTCCATGGTGGAATCTACCGGAGCAGCTGAATAGCTGCCTTAGAGATGTGGTCTGCTTCCAGTATATAAGGAGAAGAACTGAGAAAGGTCTGCAGCTTTTTGGCATGCTTGGACTCTGCATGTGGCCAAGTCTTCATTTAGCAGCCTGCCATGTTTCCTGCCGATCTTGGGACTGTCTCTGGACTTGAACTAGTGGTCTGCCATATTGTTTGGTAATATTGGGACTGTGCCATTTTATTTATCAACCTTGGGCTTGTCAGTCTCAGCATCCAGCAGCTGCCTAAGTGAAGAGACACCTCTAGCTCCAGTGGGCTGGGAGCAAGAGACAGAGCTGAAGTCCAAGGCTGAGGGGCTTCCACCGAGCCCCTAGAACTTGGCACTTTGAACTCGGACTTCTGGCCTCCAAAACGGTGAGAGAATAAACTCCTGTCCACCCATTTGTGGTATTTTCTGTTAGAGCAACACGAAGTAATCAAAACACCAAGTTTTGGGTCATTTTTCTAAACATGAAAAAAATCCTTGATTCAGTTGTCTATAATGATCATAACTATACTTCCCTTTTCCTGAAGAAAACAAACCAATTAAAAAGCCAGAACAGAGGCTGGATCTGAGGGTCGGATGTCAAATGTATACTCTTAAAATTCTTTTCTAAATTGTACTTACCTCCCTTTATTAGGATCTTATGCCAAACACTGACTTTATGTTCTGAAGTGAACTTGTTTAGACAGTGATCTACTTAAGGATGTATTCACATTTAGAGCCATCAAAAAAGTCCAGCAGATCTTGTTCCTAAAGGTTTATCCATTCATTTAATAATAATTTACTGAATACCTACTATGTACAAACACCAAAGAAAAGACCAAAATGGATGTCAGAAGAGACTCTGAAACTTGCCCGTGAGCAGAGAGTAGCTAAAGCAAATGGAAGAAATGACAAGATAAAAGAGCTGAACAGAAGATTTCAAAGAGAAGCTCGAGCAGACAAAGCCAATTACTATAAGGAAATGTACAAAGACCTGGAGTTAGAAAACCAAAAGGGAAGAACATGGTCAGCATTTCTCAAGCTGAAAGAACTGAGGAAAAAAATTAAGCCTCGAGTTGCAATGTTGAAAGATTCTATGAGCTCTGGTAGCGTAGTGCCTAAGGCACTTGATTGCTAATCAGAAGGCTGGCGGTTCAAACCCGCCAGCCACTCCTCAAAAGGAAGATGGGGCAATCTACTTTCATAGTGATACTGCCTTGGAAACCCAAGAAGGGGTCGCTATGAGTCGGGTCCTACTCGACGGCATATAACAACAACAACAACATGGGCGATATGTTGAATGATACAGGAAGCATCAAAAGAAAATGGAAGGAATACACAGAGTCACTGTATCAAAAAGAACTGGTCAATCAATCTTCATCCATTTCAGGAGGTGGCATATGATCAACAACCAATGGTATTCAAGGAAGAAGTCAAAGCTGCACTGAAGGAATTGGCAAAGAACAAGCCTCCAGGAATTGACAGAATACCCATTAAGATATTTCAACAAACAGATGCCCCACTGGAGGCACTCACTCAGGTATGCCAAGAGATTTGGAAGACAGATACCTGGTCAACCGACTGGAAGAGATCTGTATTTGTACCCATTCCAAAGAAAGGTGATTGCACAGAATGTAGAATAATAGAAAAATATCATTAATATTGCATGCAAGTAAAATCTTACTGACAATAATTCAAATATGGTTGCAGCAGTATATTGACAGAGAACTTCCAGAAATGCAAGCTGAATTCAGAAGAGAACGTGGAATGAGGGATATCATTGCTGATGGCAGATGGATCTTGGCTCAAAGCAAAGAATATCAGAAAGATGTTTACTTGTGTTTTATCGACTACGCAAAAGCATTTGATTGTGTGGATCATAACAAATTGTGGATAACATTGAGAAGAATGGGAATTCCAGAACACTTGATTGTACTCATGAGGAACTTGTACACAGATCAGGAGGCTGTCGTTCGAACAGAACAAGGGGATATTGTATGGTTTAAAATCAAGGGAATGTGTCAGGGTTGTACCCTTTCACCACACTTATTCAATCTGTATGCTGAACAAATAATCCGAGAGGCTGGACTATACAAACAAGAACATGGCACCAGGATTGGAGGAAAAATCATTAACAACCTGAGATATGCTGATGACACAAACTTTGCTTGCTGAAAGTGAGGATGACTTGAGGCACTTACTGATGAAGATTGAAGAATATAGTCTGCAATATAGATTACATCTCAATATAAAGAAAACAAAAATCCTCACAACTGGACCTATAAGCAGCATCACAATAAATGGAGAAAAGACTGAAGTTGTCAAAGACTTCACATTGCTTGGTTATATAATCGACACCAATGGAAGCAGCAGTCAGGACATTAGACAATGTATAGCTCTGGGCAAATAGACTGCAAAGGTCCTCTTTCAAGTGCTGAAGAGCCAAGATGTCTCCTTGAGGACTAAGGTGTGTCTGACACAAGTCATGGTATTTTCAGTCACCTCATAGGAATGTGGGAGCTGGACAATGAAGAAGGGAGACCAAAGAAGAGTTGATGCCTTTGAGTCATGGTGCTGGCAAGGAATGCTGAAAGTACCGTGGAGTGCTAAAGGAACTAACAAATCTGTCCTGGAAGAAGAGCAGCCGGAATGCTCCTTGAAAGCGAGAATTGGCCAGACTTCGTCTCACCTACTTTGGTCATGTTGTCAGAAGGGACCATTTCCTGGAGAAGGATGTCAGGCTTGGTAAGGTGGAGGGTCAATGAAAGAGGGGAAGGCCCTCAATGAGATGGATTGACACAGTGGCTGTGGTGATGGGCTCACGTATAGCAAGGATCAGAGAGCTGGCACGGGATCGGGTGGTGTTTCGTTCTGCTGTGCATAAGGTCACTATGAGTAACAGACAACTCAACGGCACCTAAGAACAACAACTATGTACAAAAAGCTCTGTTAGGTTCATTGTATTGAACTGAATTTTATAAAGTAAGCCAGCATATAGCCAAGAAAGATGCCCTTTAACGTGTTGAAATAAATGGAGAAACACACACACACACACACACACACACAGTTAATTCTGATTGCAAAAATGAGGGAGGAAGAACAGAGGTACAAAACAGAAAGCGTGTCCATCATAAGCAGCAAAGGATGGATGTGGTGGACACACAGACCAAACCTACCAAGTAAAGCAAAATAGAGAGGAGAGGAGATTGAGCAGTATCCCAGAGGTGACTGCTCGTGTACTCTTTCACCATAAAATGAAATTAATGACAGCTAATTAGATTTGGAAGCCAAAAAGGACAGGTGACTTCAAATTATTTACATCTGAGTTAAAAACAAGAGAAAACCCTGGAATATTACCAAAGGAATGTAGCCCTGTGCCAGTTTTATTACTGCATGACATGCGCTGGGGAGACAACGTACACTGTTTTACACAAAACCTTCAGGGGCTTCTTGTTCTTTGTGTAAAACTCACACTCCTGCCAAAGGCACACAAAGCTCAGCATGTCTGACTCCAGTCTGCCTCTCGGTTAATCCCGAAGCCTCTTCCCTTTGCTTATGAAGCTCCAACAACATGACCTTCTGACAGGTCCTAGAATGTGTCAAGCTCCTTCCCATCTTAGTTCTTTTGTACTTGGTGGCCCCTCTATCTAGGATGTTCCTGACATGGCTGACTCCTGCTCAAAATGTTGCTTCCTCAGACAGACTTTCCCTGACCACCCCATCTCAAGGAATCCTCACTCACCCAACCACCATCATCTTATTATTTTCTAACATAGAACCCTCACTGATCTCCATGACAGCAGAGATTCTATCCATGTTACTCACCATTGTATCTCTAGAACAGGACCTAGCATACAGTAAACCCAATATTATTGAAAGAATGCATGTAGCAAATACAAATGGAGTACCACCAAATAGAGTACCACCATGTTGTTGTTGTTGTTGTTGTTACATGCCATTGAGTCAGCCCTGACTCATAGCGACCCCTCCTTGGGTTTCCAAGGCAGTATCACTATGGAAGTAGATTGCCCAACCTTCCTTCCGAGGAGTGGCTGGTGGTTTTGAACTGCCAGCCTTCTGGTTAGCAGTCAAGTGCCTTAGGCACTATGCTACCAGACCTCCTAGAGCCCTGGAATATTGTGTAATCTCTAGGGGCTTCCTGGAGGGCTTAAGGAGCTCTAGTGGGGCTGTGGTTAAAGCATTAGGCTGCTAACCAAAAGTCTGGCTGTTCAAACCCACCAGCCACTCCACAGGAGAAAGATGAGGCAGTCATTTGCTTCTATAAACATTTAGTCTTGAAAACCCTATGGGGCAGTTCTACTTTGTCCTAGAGGGTCACTATGAGTTGTAATCGATTCGATTGCAGTGGGTTTATTTTTTTTTGGGGGGGGGGGGCGGATCCTGAAGGGCTTACTGGTATTCTTGGCAGGCCCTGACCCATGGCATAGATCAAGGGTACTATCAACCTTATGGCTGCAAACAGCTTCAGGAGCCCCAAAGATGTCTGGTTCTAGTCTAATTCACAGAAGAGCCTATGAATTATTCTTTCTTCCAAAAAGTTCCAAATCTCTAGATTTTACCAAAGTCTAGAGAAGTCCTCTATGTGAATTGGATCTGTAGATTGGTCAGGCTAGACTCAAATGCCCACACTTTCTGGCATCCCTTAATTGCATGACTTTGCAGATCATATCCCCAATCACCATTGCCATACTTATCACCTGAGGTACTTGTCCCCACCCCCTTTAGAGATACACTACATCTCCACCCCAGTCCAGACTTCCCACATATCAGCCAATGTTTAGGAGGAGGAAGAAAGAGTTACTAGCAGCTATGAGAAGGGACAACAGTGATGAAGGGAAGGGCAATGATGAAAGATCCCACCATTTTTTGAACACCCATCCCATGTGAGGTACTTTCACAAGGCATCACACTGAAACTTCTCAATCACCCTGAGAAGCAGATAGGATTTTTTCCATTTTATAGATTGAAAAAGCCACCAAAGGTCACAAAACTAGAGGGTTGCAGAGCCAGGATTTAGAGCTAAGTTTTCCAGTTGTCATTGCATGAACTCCAAATCATGCAAGCCCACATGTGTCAGAGCAGAGCTGCACTCCAGAAGGTTTTCAGTGGCTGAGTTTTCAGAAGTACATTGTCTCAGAAGCAGGCCTTTTTCTGAAGCAACTTTTGGTGGCCTCAAACCGCCAACCTTTCGTTCAGCAGCTGAGAGCGTTAACTGTTAATATCACACAGGGACTCCAACTACCTAAAAAGCTATTTATTTCTAGCACCGTCTAGTGTTTTACAGGCAGTTTTAGGGAAGGGTTGGGAGAAGAAGGGAATAGAAATGTCCCCCTGGTATCACTGCTTGCTCCCTGCCCTAACATTAGAAGGGAAGGAAAAGTAAAGAGAAAAAATAGTGGAGAAATGACTATAGGACAGGAGAAAGAAAGGTTCCTACCTCTACTCGCCCACCTACCACCTTCCATCTTCCTCCACAGTTCCCAGCCCCTGGCCTCCTGATACCTTCACCAACACCTGCCTGGCAACTGACATGACTGGCTTACATGGGAGGGCAGTTTTGCTCTCACTAGGCCTCATGGAAACACTTCACTCTTGCTGCAGGACTGCAATAGAGCGATGGCTTATTGGCTTTCCCAGTTGGAATGCAATACATTTTTCCATAAAATAACATTAGATTATGGTTAGGATTTACAATGCCAGTGGCTTTTTTAGTTTAGTTTTTTTTTTTTTTTAAAAAAAAAAAATCATTTTAAAAGTATAATAGAGATCGACTAATCTGAAATCCAAAAAGCTCTGAAAACCAGAAGTTTTTCAATAAGTCATTTGGCAGCAAAATCTGACCTGACCTGAACTCATGTGGCCTGAATTCATTTGGCGACAAAACTGACCTGAACTGACTCGAGGCTATTTATAGTTTTTATTTATTCCACTGAGTGTGAATATTCATCAGCTTCACTGCAGAAATACTAATGTGCTTGATTATAGCTCGTGCTCCAGAGCACACTGCAGTGCTACGTAATAGCTTATATATGCACAATATTGTCTTTCTTAAAAAAATAAACAAATAAGATAAAAATGTGCATTCAGCAAATGCTGGCCTCAAAAGTTCTGAATATAGAATTGTGGACCTGCGTTTATTTGGATTTTTTCCTTTGAAGCTTCAGTTCATCCCAAATCTGGAATTAGATATAGACAACATCATTTCTTTGGTAAAATATATTCTTAATTTCAAACAAACAACTTAAATATGAACTTTTGGAACACCACTAATTTATGGGTTGGGAACTAGCTACATAAAAGTACACAATAAGGAAAAATTCTTCATGATAAAAGGTTTTCATCCTGCAAAAAAAAAAAATTAACAGGTTCTGTTTCCCATTCCCACAGAATCTTCATGGATATTGTCAGCGTCCAAAAAAGAATGGATGAATTTCTTGGACCCTTCCGTGTGCTGAGGAGCAGGCTGGAATGTTAGGATGTAGAATGAGAGAAAGAGAGGGAATATTAGAAATTCTATTACCTGCCCTCCACTGTGTCATGCTATTCATTTATATCTCTGCCAAAACTATGTTTTCATGACTTTACTGAAATTTAAAGTTAGCCTTTCTAGCAGAAGGAAAGCGTCAGGTGCCCCCTTTCAATTCAAGATGAGTTCAAGGGTAAATCTCAATCTTATTATAATTACTGTAGGAACAAAATCAATCTTGTATCTTATTTTCTTTTTCCTATTTTGCTTTGGCTGCTAGAAATAAACAGAGCTATATAAAGCTCCACTCTAGCTAGCACCTGTACAGAATTTTATACTATATATTCTCTTCACCAATCCTGCCCCTACCATCCTTTTACTTTTCTTTTAACCTTATTTTCCTTTTGCCCCAATTTATTCATCTATTTCTTCTATGCCGTGGTATGTGTGTCAGTGTAAACTTCCTCAATATCTTTTTGTAATCACATGAACTATGGATAAATAGACAAATAACCGTAGACTTAATAATGTACTGGCAGGGATCCATCTACTTCCAGCTGCACAAACGGCGGTAATAAGGGAGCTCTACATCATTCCACTTGATTAACTGCATGGAGACTGAGCTGTAATTAAAACTTCTGTATCAAAATGCCCATGACCATTATTCACAACATGAAACTAATCATAAATTAGGGTAAGTAAAAGAAGCACTTCAGCTATGTTGCATGTTTCAAATACATACAGACATCCAGAGATATATGGTTAAAATTTGATCATCACATTACCCCTGAAGGCAGAGAAGGGACTACTTTCAAACCTCAGCATGATGGCTGCCAATCACTCTACCCTATACTTCCTAATCCTCAGTCATTTCCCGATAGCACCATATCTAAGCATGACATTGTGAGATCCTCACTTCTTGCACTGGGCCTCCTTACTGGAGTTATTGGAAGACACTGGGATTATTTAAAGAAGATGAGGAAGTCTAAAGAGTGTTCATAAAACTCCCTTGAGAGCAAAATACTTTCTGTTCTATTTCTGCATCTTTTTAACATTTTTCTATTTTCTTTTCAGTCTAAAGCATTAGAATTTTCCCAGTGTGCAATCCATATATCTGAATAGTTGTCCGGTTAAAATTTCTAGGGGAAAAATTAGAATTTAAGCAACAAATGGCAATCAAGATTCATAAATGACCGAGTTAGAATATATAAAGCAAGTCCCTCCGAGCCTTAAGAGCAAAACACCTCTGTAAGAAGTGAAAAGGGAGTTTACGTGTGCCCCACTTCTCAAACCAAACCAAACTCATTGCCCGTCGAGTCGTACCCAACTCATAGCGACCCCTCCTTGGGTTTCCCAGGCTGTATCACTACAGAAGTGGATTGCCCAATCTTCCTTCCGAGGAGTGGCTGGTGAGTTTGAATCGCCAGCCTTCTGGTTAGCAGTCAGATGGCCCCACATCTAGAAAGATGCATATTCAAGCACATTTACAGTACAAGTATGTGGTGGCTACATCAGGAGACCTGGTTTCTTATGCAACATCAATCCTGATACAATTATATTTGAATAAATCAAAACTCTCCAAGGTTGAAACGATACTGCAGAGAAAAACCATTATTTTTTAAAAGCAATTATTATTATTATGAGCTCTGGTGGCATAGTGCCTAAGGCATTTGACTACTAACTAGAAGGTTGGCCGTTCAAATCCACCAGCCACTCCATGGAAGGAAGAATGGGCAATCTACTTCCGTAAAGATTTACTTACTGCCTCAGAAACCCAAGGAGGGGTTGCTATGAGTCGGAATCGACTTAATGGCAGTGAGTTTGGGGTTTTTTGGTATAATACCAGTAGTATAAATTGAATTCTACCTGAAACAATCTTATAATGATGCCAAAAACGAAACAAAATTAGGAAATATTTTGCAAGGTGACAATTGACATTAATAAACAAGAATGCATGATGAATGTTTACCATTTTTTTAGATCTTCTAGAAATTATTTATAAGTAATAAAGTAAGTCATAAGTGATGCTATCAGGGCATTTTAATTTTACCTTGTAAAAGTTTGAAATGAAGATATTTAAAAATCTTTTTTAAATGGTGGCTTATGGATGTTACCAACACAGGCAAGCTGTCCCTACAAGAGGGGTATGGGATGCAGAATTCTTCTGCTGTCCCCACAACATTGCTATCACCTGATTATTCAGTCAATAACCAGTACCTACTCCAGGTACTGTTGTGAAAGGACTCTGCAGATATAAATAAGGTTATTAATCAGTCGACTTTGAAATAGGGAGATTTTCTGAACGATCCAGGTGAGTCCAATTGAATCACATGAGCCCTTTAAAAGCAGAAGAGGAAACCAGAAGAGAAAAGCAGAGAGATTAAAGTATGAAGATTCCACACACCATTACTGACTCTGAAAATAGAGGGGGTTTATGAGCAAGGGGATACAGCCAACTCCTAGAAGCTGGGAACAACCCCCAGCAGACATGGATCAAAACTGATTTCTGCCAATGAACCTGGAAGTGGATTCTTCCCCAAGGCCCCAGACACTGTGACTTCAGCTTTATCAGGCTGAGAGCATAGAACCCACAGAGCCACATGGTACCTGGACTTCTGACTCACAGGAACTGTTAGATAATAAATGAAAGTTATCGTAAGCCACTAAACTGTGGTGATTAGTTATAGCAACAAAAGAAAACTAATACAAGAGGTAAAGCAGAAAAAAAAAAAAGAACCAAAAAATGGTCACATGAGTCTTTTAAACTCATTTACCTTTAATGATTTCAGCTAAAACATCATAAATCACATAGAAATTTAAAAAAAAAAAATGTTATAACAGAATTAGGATATAAGTGAGAAATCATCAAAAGATTTTTCTTAATTTTCATTGTGATTTGGATGAAAGTTTACAGAGCAAGTTCATTTTCCATACAGTATTTCATACACATTTTATTTCATGATACTGACTGCAATTCCCCACAATGTAATAGCTCTCTTCTCACTTCCTCCCTGTAGTTACCTCTTCCCTGTGTCCTTGCCTCCCATGTACTTCTACCCCTGAGCTATCTCCCAGTGCAAACACTGCCCTTCTGTTCTCCTAGGACTGGACTGATCACTCCAGGAAGTGCATCTACCTGATGTAAATGTTCAGCCCATCTGCCTGTCTATTGTTTGGCTGAAAGCCACAGGAGTGAGTTCAATTCCAGACCTGACAGGAAGCTAGGGGCCACTGACTCAGGGGTCTCACTAGGCTCTACCAGACCAGCAAACCTGGTCTTTTTTTATGATTCTGAATTTTGTTCCACATTGTTCTCCCACTCTATCCAGAATCTCCTGCACTGATCCTCCTCCGAGTGCTTGACAATTGTAGCCAGGCACCATCTAGTTCTTCTGGTCTCATGGTCATATAGGCTGAGGATCACATGGTCTACTAGTCCCTAGGACTAACTGTTTCCATGCATCTTTGGTTTCTTCATTCTTCTTTGCTCTGGACAAGGAGAGACCCATCACTGCATCTAGATGGCTGCTTGCAAGCTTTTAAGTCCCCAGTTGCTACTCACCAAAGTAGGATGTAGAACAATGTTTTTGTGTAGTATGTTATGCCAATTGAGCTTGATGTTCCAAGCCCACAGGTCCAACTACTCGCTCCGTCTAGGTAGCTGGCTGTGGACAAGAAGCCACCACAAACTTTCCCCTTGTCAGCTCCACTATACACCCAGACATTCTTACACTACATACAAATACACATGTAGAAACAACATCTGCCCACCCTATACATGGTCATGGGCACACTCCCCGCTGCATAGACATACCTGATCATTCAGCCTGTCCACCTATCTATGCATCGGTAGATCGATGCTTGCCATCACCAACAACATAGTACTGTATATGCAAAGGAGTTCATCCTTGTTGTCTGTACCTCCTGTGTACCTCTCTCTGTCTTCTTCTTCCTCAGTGTTACCATGCTGATCACTCACTTTTGGTACATTGCCCTTCAAAGGAATATTTTAAATAAAAAATACATTTCCAACACAGCATTTTATTGCATCATCTTAAGCACTACCTTGAAATGGGAAATTTTGCCGTTCTTTCTAAATAATTAAAAAGGAGATTCATAGCATTTGTAATCTGGAGCCAAAATGTGGTCTTCATTACTATGGATATAAGAACAGGAAAATCTTATCATGGTTTTGAAATATGTAGCACCTTCACTAAATAAAGTGTATTAATAATTTTAGGCGTTCCTTATTTAAGGGAGAACAAGAACCAAGGGTAACAATTAGAAAGAATTCAATTTAACGTAAGGAATGACATTCTAATAACGAGAGCTTTCCAGCAATGGAATGAGCTGCCTTGAAAAGCAGTAAGCTATCAGAAATATTGCAAAAGGGATTCCTAGAATTCCACAGAAAAATTTGACAAAATGACTTCTGTCTAGACTCTTACAATTCCGAAATTCTGCCATCCTATCAGTTTAGTCACAGTTACATTAGCAGCTACAAGAATGTTGCATTATCAGAGTATTAGCTATTATTATTCTATAAGCCACATGGATTTATTAAATTGTAACACTATGTACACAGGACAATTCGCACAGCAACAAATTATCAGCACTACAAATTTCTAGCCAGGATTAACAGACAAGGAAATACTAAAATGAAACTATTTTAGAAAGCAGTCTTCTCTTTTTAATTCTATAGAATTCCTTTTGAAAGGTAAAATTCTTCTGGTTCTGACGTGGAAGATGAGAATGAGAGAGAGACCTGTACATGCAATCCTCGGGTTCTGATGAAAACAAACCTGGTGCAAAGCATGTTAATGTCTAGAATCCCACAGGCACCTAACTCTGCTAGAACTGTTTGCCCCTTCAGACCAAAAATCATGAAACCGGCTCATCACATAACGAATAGAAATTTCCCGGCAACCTGTGACGGCTAATTTACCGAATATGGGCAGCGGGCTATTGTAAGGAATGCCAATCTTCCCGGTATTCTGTTTCCCAAACACAAATGCAAGTGTTTATGCAAGATTCACATTTCACTCAGGTTCATGTTTGGTTTGGTTTGTGTCCATGAGATTGGCTGAAGTTCCCTGGTTTTGGTGGAGTCAGGATGAACCAATCACTTTATATTTACCTTTCACAAAGGCCAAATTGGACAACTGCAAATAAACACTCCTTTCAAGTATACCTCTGTCACTCCTGGCACCACCTTTGCGTAATATGAAGGGAGTGACAGGAAACTGCCCAGTCACCCACAGACTAAGCCTGGGGTGCACTTGGGGCGCAGGGGTGACTCGCTGCCTCCCAGACGTGGCTGTATAGAGAAAGCCAAGGTCTCTGGCTTATCTGCTGTACCCTGCAACTGCTACACAAAGCCACCGCACTCATGAGTTCCTAGAGAAGGGATTCTGAGAAAAAAGAAAGAGCTTGGTTCCCTAGAAACATTAAATTAACACAAGGGATCTGGGAATGAAACAGCAGATGCCTGAAAGCCTTCCCCTTGACTATTTCCTGCCTTCTTGGAAAATCTTTGCATGAAAATAGATTGGATTACTCTGCCAGGCCAGTTGCTGCTCCAGAATTTCATTTTGGGCTCACAGGAAAGCCAAGTCTGCCTTCTTTTAAAAATTTTGATTTGAATAGTGCCTTTGCCTGTTGATATCAACAAGGATTTAAGGCGGTGGCTTTTTGCATTACAATAGAGAATTTTCCGTAACGATTTACAAATCAGGTAACAAGAAGTCTAGCTCTTAGAGCAGAAGAGAAAGGTGGAACTGGAAGAGCAATGGGAGCTCAGAATCAGACTCCTGCCTCTGGAAAGGACCGAGAGTGTCAGTCCAGCCCCTCATTTCACAGGAGAAAATACCATATGTTTTACTTCTAAGTCTATTTACTTTGACCATAGCTATGAGAATGCAAAAAAACAAAACTATATAATAGCATTCCCAAGAGTCAGAAACAGAAAAGCTTTTGAGTAATATTTTATCAGCCTCCAACTTCTAACCCCTGTGACCTAGTACCAACTCTACAAATAAATCACAAGCTACATAATTTGTAAATTCAAACCAAACTTAATAACCACAAGTCTTCAGAACAGTGGCCCTGAAGTACAGAATGTATTCTGTCTTGATGTCAACTTTCACATTTAAATATTTTCGGTAGCTGAGAATAAGATCCAAGGCTCTCCATGAGAGATCAGGGTTCCAACAGAGGAAATAAAGTTTTTGTTAGAGTAGCCCCTACTTTGACATTTTAACCTTTGCCTTGTTAGACTTTAAGGTGGGCTTCCATAGTCCTTAGGCACTGTTTTACATACACCATGCTTTCTAGTATCAGACAGTAACTCATAGTCCGAAAATGATTTTGTGCTAATCCCAAATGTAGCACAAATAGGGAGGAAGTATACTACTAGATATTCTGAACAAAATTAAAATTAAATATCTTTGCCTACGCATGAAAGAAAGGGGCTCTGGTGGCACAGTGGTTAAAGCATTCTGCTGCTAACCAAAAGATCAGTGGTTCAAACCCACCAGCGGCTCCCTCAGAGAAAGATGAAGCAGTGTGCTTCCATAAAAATTTACAGCCTTGGAAACCCTATGGGGCAGTTATAAATTACAATCCACTCGATGGCAGTGGGTTTGGTTTTTGTAAACATGAAGGCAACAAAACTCATTTTTAAGTATTGCAATAAGTCAAAATCATTTCATCTGTAATAAGGCAAGTAGACAGCTCTGTGGAAACAGCAGCCTTAAGTATTCCTGTTTTAACAACTTACAGGGGATACACAAAATCTATCACATCTCCTTAAGTATGAAAAAATAAAGGGCAATATCATAGCAACTTTGGTGCTTTGTAATGTAATGGTTAGCCTTAAGGAAAAGCATCTAAGATTTTTAAATGTTTATAAGAAAGCAAAGGAAAATGCTGAAAAATTATTTGGCTGTCAGGCCACGGAGAAAGCCGAAATCTTTGCAGGACTCACCAAACTGCAGAGCTGTTTTAAAACCGAAAGTCAGCTTTTAACAGGTATTCAGTAGTTTATATAACAAAATTATCAAATGTACATACTTTTTATATATCACAAATAATAGATTTATTTCTAACTAGGGGAAAAAAAAAACTACAGTTATCCAAAAATAACTAAAATGTTGTCACAAGGATAAATAACTAGCCACGCAGAATTAAACAGTAAACGCTGGCTTAAAAAAAAAAATGACTACAGAATTTCAAAATGATTTTGAAATCAAGTGTGACTCCTATAATTTCTAGTTAAACCAAAAAAAAAAAAAGTACTGATTTTAAGAATATGGCTTCCACAGAAGAATACTCCACTCTGTCTTATTTTCATGTATTAATCACAGTAACAACCAAACAAAAATGACTAACTACAAAATTAAATTGACTGAGTTTTTTGAAAATAAAAAAAAATTTCATTTAAAAAAAGAAAGAAAAGAAAAATCTTTGGCAACGTACAGCATTAGGGAAGATTAGCACATTTAATAATCTCTCTTCCCACTCAAAGTCTTCATGCCATAGAAAAATGTGGACAGTTTATAACCCTCGGGGATACTTTTATATAACTAATAACTACCTCATTTCTGGGATTTATTTCCACTTACCAACATGTTAAAGAAAAAGGAAAATATTTAGATGTTGAGAAAAAGTTATTCTAATTATCCTGTGTACATGGAAAAGTTTCAAGGGAAGCACTCCTGTCAGATGTAAGAATGATGGGGCCAACATGCATTCTCAGGAAGCAAAAGGTCAGGATGTAAACCATTTGTTCACGGGAAGAATATGTCAAGATTTAAACACTTTTTTCCCAGGAAAAATGTATTCATGACCACAATCATGTATAACCGAACTGGCTAGTGGCAACTCACTCCCAGCTAGCCAAGTGGATGACTTTTATGTTTGAAAGGACTTCAAGCTGATTTTATCTATAATCAATCATTAACCCTCTGTCTTTCCTTTGTCCTTTCTCTATATAGACCTAGCTCACTGCTTGAACTGTGGAGTGCTTTGTATTTTTACTTAGCATTGTCCAGCTGGAGCTGTATTATTCCCCAATAAAACTCCTTTTCTTTCACTCCTAACAAGACAATGAGATTTTCTTCTTTGACATCTCTGTCATCAGAAGTAGGAATTCAAAGGTACATTACCTTTGATGATCCCTGGGGCATGAGACATGGGCATAGTACCTGCTGAGTCACTTGGGCTTTCTGTTTCTGTGAACTTTTGGGAATATTTTAAGGCTTAAAAAAAAAAAAAAAAAAAAACCTTTTAAATCCAAATTCCATTCCCTTGCATTGATATCTCTTCAAGTTTTCTTGTGGATTTGTTTTGGTTCGTGCAAGTAAAAGTTTGTTTTGTTGTAACTGTCATATAAAGTGGGGAATACAATGTCCAAAGGAGATGTGGAGCATGCATCCTTACCATGCATGTTCTTGTCTATTCTGGCATAACCTCACTCAAGACAATTAGGAAAATAAATGGCCACTTTGGGGTTCTTTTGATCTCTCTAAATTAACTTTTCTACACAGATTAAACAATCCCAGTGGGATACCTATTTTGATTAGCATATTGAGGCTTCTAAAAGACATTAAGACAGTAAAATTCCTTCCCTACATAACAATCTCTAAAGTAATAAAGCAGAATAAAGAATTACAATATCAAATTCCAGCACCCCCCCTTCTGCTCCCTTGCCAGCTGCTACCTCTTCATACCTATTTTCTTTCACATTCCTCTGATAACACTTTATCTGAACTTCCTTTTTTTTTGGTTTCCCCCTAAAAATCCAGCAAAAAAACCCTTGCCTGAAATGGCCTTTAAAATTTACCCAATAGTGATGCCAAAGAGTCTCCTCATATCACTTTTGCCATGTGGACATGCCCACGATTATGTAGCATTAAGAAAGATTTTCCTGAACTCCATGAGAGCCCCTACAAATTTTCTACACAATTTAAAATCCTTATTGCAGCCTACCAGCCTGGGCTTGCTGATTTATACCAGCTTGTTCACATTACTGGCTCAGCGGAAGCCCAATTATGGCTAGAACAGACAGAACAGAAAGACTGCAAGGACAGTTTAGCCTTAAATATTGGTAAAAGAGTCACTAAGTTGTTGAAAGATGCTGAGGCCATGAGTAAAAACTTGCTAGAGGCTATCCACTCCTCGGAAGGAAGGTTGGGCAATCCTACTTCCATAGTGATACTGCCTCAGAAACCCAAGGAGGGGTCGCTATGAGTCAGGGCTGACTCGACGGCACATAACAACAACAACAGAGGCTATTCTAAAGGTCTTTCCTCCACTAATTGATAGATTAAAATTCACTCTTATAAACAAAATAAAGATAAAAGTGTTTGTGGTTATCAGACTCAGCTTCTCCAGAAGTTTTATGAAGACTTTGGCCTCACTTTGACCAAGCCTGGTGCTTCTGGCACTTTCAATGCTATTTTCATATTTGGTCTTAAAACTAAGATCTCAGCCTTAGTAAAGTGAATTAATTAGACTGGTTGACAGCTCATATTGTTGAGATAACCAACCTAGCTTAAAAACTTCCCCAGACTCTTGAAGCCAAAACGGTTTCTAAAGCTAATAGATTAATGGCCTTCTAGTTGTAACACAATTACAATCTCCCAATTGGGGGGGGGGGGACTTCCAGTAAGATGGAGGAATAGGCAGACAAATGACACAGACCCTCTTCAACAAGAAAAGGAAAACCAATTGTCAGAGATACAGAAGATAATCCTGGAACCCTGAGCTTTGAAAGGAACTATACAGAAGTGGATTAGGCACCTACTAGTAGAAAAATCTGAATGAAAACAGTGAGTACAGACACGGTTGGAGCTGTGGACTATCAGCTACTCTGATGAGACCAACAGCCTGAATATTTCCAAGTGGTGTTGGAACCTGAGAATTGACCTAAGATCAATCCTGGTCACCAGGGGCTACAGGGACAAATACTCTGATAGCCTATGACTAGGCAGGAAAACAGCAAGGAGGGAGACAACCTAAGCTGTGGACTTTCTGCTGTCTGGAGGGCACAGCTATTTTGACTGTTTACACATGGGAGCCATTTTGGATATTTAAAGTGACCGAGAGAGCAGCCATTTTGAATGATTACGAGTGGCAACCATTTTGGATTTTAAAGTGATAACATTCTCATTCGGATTCCAGGGACCTAAGAACAGGCTCTGTTTGCCAGGGTCAGCAAGGACATACGAGAGGCTAACAACAGGAAAGGAGACAGGTGGTGAGTATATAAATGCTGTCAACTAGTGAATAGAGGAGCACAGCACAGTACCCTGCCTGTACAGATAACATACAAAGAAAACAAAAATTGTGGGCTAGTCACTCCAACATATAATCACCAACTGAATATAAACACAAAAACATCACAATGCCTCGGAGACAACAAAACATCACAGTCCATACAAAGAAGCAAGCAAGATAAAGTGGAAGACAGAAACAAGGGACCAGGATACAGACCCAAAACACATCCCTGAGTAAGATACAGCACTGGAACTCCCTGATAAGGAATTCAAAAGAATTATATGTAGGTATCTTCAAAAGATTGAGAGACAGACCAAGGAAAACACAGACAAAACCTTAGAATAATTTTAGAAGAAAATACAAGAACAAAATGACAAAATAAATGAAAAATTAGAAATTATTCTAAATCTACAGATAGAAATCCAGAAGATTAATACTAAATTGTCAGAAATAGATAACACATTGGAAGGGCAAAGGAGT
>NW_006921738.1:6008986-6012697 GCF_000298275.1 Orycteropus afer afer | reverse complement strand
AAAAAAAAAAAAAAAAATTCTACAATCTGATTCAGAATGAAAGGGCTCCAAGGACAAAAGTGGGACTTTTCCTATGGTGGCACTGAATCTGAAAGAAGAAACTATTGATGGAAAACTATGACAATTTTTAACTGATCCTGGAGCCATTCTGTCTGCTGCAAATCCCACCTATTTACAAAAGCCCTTGCCCCAGAGTACTAAACTCTCAAAAGTAGTGGGAGTCACCAATCAGGAACAAACACTGATTCATTCCCAATCTGTTCCAATATCTCTTGGTCCTATGGAGGATTTACTTTGTTTGCCTGATATTGAGATAGGCTCTGAATTAGGCAACATTCCGGGGAAAGAAACCATTTGATATATGCAAGCGTTTGCCATCCCTCTCAAAAATTCAACTCAGCCTAGTTCTCTCACTTCTGACATCTTTTCCCTAGTTCTTGTAACCTATGGGTTACCTACAGATGTAGGTTGAGTTTTGCCAGCTAAGTTGATTCAAATTCAGATAGATTTATCTAAACCTCTGCCCAAAATACTCCAGTATCCACTCAAACAAGAAACAAAAGAAAGATTGTTGTTGTTGTTGTTGTTATGTGCCGTCGAGTCGGCCCCGACTCATAGCGACCCCTCCTTGGGTTTCCGAGGCAGTATCACTACGGAAGTAGGATTGCCCAACCTTCCTTCCGAGGAGTGGCTGGTGGGTTTGAACCGCCAGCCGTCTGGTTAGCAGGCAAGTGTCTTAGCCACTATGCTACCAGAGCTCCCAAAAGAAAGATTAGCTCCCTTTATACAAGATTTCCTTTTGAAAGGTTTAATTTTCCCTTGTACCAGCTCTTCTAATATTCCTGTTTTTCAAGTTAAAAATAAATAAATAATAGGAGCTGGAGATCTGTTCAAGATCTTCATCCCATCAATTGCCTTTTTATCTGTAGATTTCCAGACATTTCTAATCTTCATTTATTATTTTCCAATGTTCCTTCAGGTGTAACTCATTTTACACGAGACACTGCCGTTGAGTCATAGCGACTCCTCCTTGGGTTTTCTGAGGTGGTATCACTACGGAAGTAGATTGCCCAACTTTCCTTTACAGTTGGGGAATTTTCAATACTTTTTTCAATATTTCTGTGCAACCTTATAATATTTGTTTGTTTTCACCTGGGAAAATCAACAATTTACCTGGACTGTAAAACCTCAAACATTTACTGAATCTACCACCTATTTTTCTCAGATTCTGCATGCAGATTTTCAGCCTTTACAACTCACAAACAAATCCACATTGGTGTCATACAATGACGATTTGTTAGGTTGCTCAACTTCCCACCAAGCCTGCCTTGATGATCCACCCACTGCCATCGAGTAAATTTTGACTCATAGTGACCCTGTAAGACAAAGTAGAACTGCTTCATAGGGTTTCCAAGTCTGTAAATCTTTATGGAAGCAGATTGCCACAAGTTTCTGCTGCTGAGTAGCTGGTGGGTTCAAACCACCAAACTTTTGGTAATCCCTTGTGCATTTTAACCACTGTGCCATCAGGGCTCCTTGCCTTAATGACAGTATATCATTATTAAAACTGGTTGGTGGGCATAAGGTGCTAAGAGAAAAAGTACAGTTGGCTCAACCTTCTGCTAAATATTTGGGACACCTAATTTCTCTAGAAGGCATCTCCATTGTTTCTAAACAGAAAAAAACCTATTCTTGTCTTTCCTATACCTGAAACAAAGAAACATCTACGAGAATTTCTAGGACTCTACAGTTATTGTCACACTTGAATTTTCAATCTTCCTTTGTTGGCTCTACTTTTATACAAATATTTAAAAAGCCTCTGGGCCAGATTCATTTCAAATTCCACCAGAAGATTGAAAGGTTGTATTTAACTTAAAAGGGACTTTAATGAGCACGCCCACTCTAGGTTTTCCTAAAATCCACCCAGATTTTTTCCTTATTTGTATATGAAATATCTGGAAACGCTTTAGGCATACTAACTCAAAGACATGGACAACAACGACTATAGGTTATTATAGTCTATAGCATGACCTTTTAGCCAGGGGTTACCCTCCCCCCCTTAGGGCTGTGGCTGCTACTGCCAAACTAGTGGAAACCATAGTAGATGCTGGGGAACTTTTTAGATGTCTGTGTGCTCCGTGCTGTGACACAACATCTTTCTGCCAGCTGGCTCACCTCCTATGAAGTTCTCCTCCTGGCTGCATCTAACATTAGACTACCTTCATGGCCTGTTTAAATCCAGCTACTCTACTCTCCACAACTAATGAAAACAACTATCCAACACATGATTGTCTAGACTTAACTGAGCAACTTTTAACCTCACAAAATGACTTAAAAGAGATCCCTTTAACTAATCCTGATTTAGTTTTCTTTGTGGATGGTTACTATTTAAAATACAATCCTACTAGTCTTCACTATAGGAGCTCTGGTAGCATACTGCCTAAGGCACTTGACTGCTAACCAGAAGGCTGGCAGTTCAAACCCACCAGCCACTCCTCAGAAAGAAGATTGTGCAACCTACTTCCATAGTGATACTGCCTCAGAAACCCAAGGAGGGGTTGCTATGAGTTGGTGTCAACTCGATGGCACATAACAACAACAACAGTCCTCACTATCAAGGTAGATAATCTGTCACAACTTCTACTGAAGTCCTCCAAATGAGGCTCTCTGTGAAGCCACTTCAGTGCAACAAGCCCTCAAATGCAGTCAAATGCCTTAAGCACTATGCCACCAGAGCTCCTTTTTCATAGACAGCAGATATTATTTTGGAATTGTACATGATTTTGTCATGTCATGGAAACAGAATATTTTTAACCTTTTCTGTAAATGCCATAAAAAAATGGAATTTTAATAGCAGACCTTCTAGACAGTCTATTCCTCTACTCTGAAATTGCTGTGATAAAAATATAAAAGGAGTACCCCAAACTGAGGAAATAATCTTGCTGATATAGCAGCCAAACATGCTGCCTCTCCAAGTTATTTCTGCATTTGTGATAAATAAAGCAACTCCCAAAATTTTATATTGGTATCTCCAACTTTCAGGAATTAACTTTATAAAAACTTTTAAAACACCAACAATTAGCCCAAACAGATGAAAATAAGGCATGGAAAATCCTTATGTTCCAAAATCTTGCTACTAAATTGACTGAGACTAATAAGAAAACTGTCTTATCCAATTCCCTGTATGTTCCTATGATGGGAGCCTTACATGAAGGCTCCCACATGGGGTGAGATAAAATGATTGAGGCTTTAAAAATACATTGGTAGGGGAAATTTGTCAAGCCTGCTGAACATGTTCCCACCTATTGCCCTATTTGCCCTAACAACAATCTGGAAAACAGCTTAAAGTCCTACCTGGACGATACCCTTTCCTTTCTGGGCTTATACTTGAATGGCAGCTAGAGAGTATTCAGCTTCCACCCTCAAATGGTTATAAATATATATTAGTAATGATTTGTAGATTTTCACATTGAGTAGAAGTCTGCCTCGCTGTCATCCTACTGTACCCTTTGTAGCAAAGAAACTTCTTGAAAACATCATACTCACCTGTGGAGCACCTAAAACCCTTTTTGTTGTTATGTTGTTGTTAAGTGCCGTCAAGTCGTTTCCGACTCATAGCGACCCCACGCACAGCAGAACGAAACACTGCCCGATCCCGCGCCAGCCCCACAATCCCTGCTATACTTGAGCCCATCATCGCAGCCACCATAT
>NW_006921738.1:6004386-6007286 GCF_000298275.1 Orycteropus afer afer | reverse complement strand
TCTTTTTAGTGATCTCTTGCTTTCTTCATGGATAATGTTCTTGATATCTTCCCATAACTCATCTGGCTTTCGGTCATTGGTGTTCAATGCATCAAATCTATTCTTTAGATGATCTATAAATTCAGGAGGGATATATTCAAGATCATACTCTGGCTCTCTTGGACTTGGAAACTCGTTTCACTGATCAAGCCATCCAAGAACTGTTATTTTTTTCCACTTAACAAGGGCTACATTGTCCCTATCATCCTCAGTCTTCTGGTTACTAGGGAGAACCAATGGAAAAATAAAGATCCAGATAGCAAAGCTTTGTTAAACTTTAAATTTATCCTGGACCAACATCCTTCCCCCAGTTATTTTAAATCTGAGGTCCACACAATTTACATCTCACAAACTCACCCCCTATGAAATAATTACTGGGAGATCTTATGTTGCCTGCACTGACCCTAACATTGTTCAACCTAAATTACTGAAATATTGCCAATCTTTAATCTTATATTCTAAAGAACATCTTACACGGGTTAGAAAAGCCTTTGATGAACAGAAACTAGATGCCTGAAGTCTGCCTAACATCGCACCATGAGAATATGTATATTGGAAGAGCTACCAAATAAAAGACTTGTTAGCATTTTACTGGAAGGGACCATACTTAACCCTCCTCACCAATTCATGTGCAGCCAAATCAGAGGAAATAAAACCTTGGGTCCATTTGTCACAGTTAAAAAAGGCTAAGACTACTCTTTGGACTAATCAACCCATTAGAGAATTGAAGATTACATTTATATGCCCCGGTGGTCTGGTGGCATAGTGCCTAAGGCATTTGAGTGCTAACCAGAAGGCTGATGGTTCAAACCCACCAGCCACTCCTCAGAAGCAAGGTTGGGCAATCTATTCTGTAGTGATACCGCCTCGTAAACCCAAGGAGGGGTCACTATGAATCAGATCCACCTCTACAGCAGTGAGTTTGGTTTTGGTTTGGTGGTCAAGAGCAAGTGGCATCTGAGGCAGATGGCTGACCCAAGACCCTAGACTAATCCTGAAAAGGCACTTATTTATCTTTTTTTATTTTTACCTTTGTTACTACTAATGTACTTTTTTCGATTGGACAGATGCTTATGCTCACCATTTTTAAAGGTTTAATTGTTGGATATGTGGTAACCTCCCAATCTCAAGTCAGTCTGAGCCTCCCTGGAGGGTCTCTCCTTTATAGGGATCTGATTGGCTTGCTCTTGATCTATGGATATAAGAATAATTACTACAGGAAATCACAATTACTAGATTTTCCATTGATAAATGGTCTTCTTTTGGATCTAAATGAAACCTAGGCCATACTTAACCTTTTTTTTTTTTTTCAGGTTTTTGTTTATGTTTTTTTCAGCATCCAGGTTTTTATTAATATGCTTAAAAACAAGCATCCCTACCAGTTTGAGGGTGGGGGTGAGGAGGGGAGGGCAGAAGAGCTGAACCAAATTCTGCCTTATTGGTAATAAAGTTCTAGGTTCATCACATAGTGGATTTCATAGTCACCCAGATACATGTGGTCCTTCAGAATGGTGTACCACTTCTTAAGCATAATCTTGTTCCAACAGGTGCCAATCTGGGCTGGGCTGAGATCAGCTTCTTAAGTTCCCCAATGGTGCCATCAGTGTTGCATTTAACACAGACCTTCCTCCCCAGACAGTTGTTGCCAACCACCTCGATCATCCTGGCTGCAGTTGGAAGAAACCTCCTTGCAGCTACCGATGCCACAATCTGCTAGCTGGAATACCAAGCCTGGCAACAGTGGCAGTCTTAGCTTGGAGGCAGAAATGGAAGGTCTTAACCTTTAGTCTTAACATAACTCCTATTTTACTGAATAAAATCACCCAAGAAGAGCTACCTAAGAATCTTCCAACTCACAAACAATACTCTTCGCATCATAGGTCCACATCAGCGATTGTGGGATGGAGTCATCTAGTTAACTCTTCAAGCAGGGAGGCCACATTAGGTTGCACCCTGTGGTGTAGTGATTTACTGAATATGGCTCTTCTAGCCACGATCTTTGTAACTTCCACCAGATGACTGGATGGCACTATGTAAATGGGAGGTGCTTGTGGCCCACCCATGGGATGGGAGAGCTTGATAATAACATAAATAAGGTACATGGCACCCTTGTGAAGATGTGACTATGGAGATAAGGTGTATAGAACCCTAATGTGTGGATTGGTCAGTCTTGCTATCTTGCAAGGCTTAACAGGAGGTAGAAGGGGGATCTCACTACCATCAAGAGAGAAGAGCCAGGAGTGGAGCATGTCCTTGGACCCAAGATCCCTGTGCTGATATGGCAGGGAGATGGCAGAGGGACAGCAGTAGCAGACGCCACAAGATCAAGAGACAGGCATGGGACGGAGTAGTAGGCTTTCCAGCCCACAGGGTAAGAAAGCTGAGTGCCTTTGGGCAAGAGGTTTGCTGGCAAAGTGGGATGCCTCTGTGAGCGCCAATCAGAAGAGCTAAAAGAGCTTTATAACACTTGTCTGAGCAGGGCAGAAGCTGAGGACCAAAGAGAAGCATTCCTATACCTTGGGTGAGAAGAGGTTGTCCTGATTGAAGAACTATATCCTGGCTTGTATCTGAGCCTGAACTGTAACCTACTACTTCCCTAATAAATCCCATAGTCATGAGTATTGTCTGTGAGTTCTGTGAGGTTATTAAAAGAAATTACCAAACCTAGCAGAGAAGTACAGAGTGCTGTGGGATGGACAGTTGGTGTCAGAATTGGTAAAAAAAAAAAAAAAAAAGATTGGAAAGTGGCAGCATGTCTGAGCTGCACCTCACAGGAATCAGCCCTGGACTGTTGATGTTGTTCTGGATCCTCCTTCCCCCTTGTGAAGTTAAAGGAGGTTGGATGACGCCTCCACCATACC
>NW_006921738.1:6001537-6003496 GCF_000298275.1 Orycteropus afer afer | reverse complement strand
GCCTCAGAAACCCAAGGAGGGGTCGCTATGAGTCGGGTCCAACTCGATGGCACGTAACAACAACAACAAGAAATTATATGGGGCACTTCACTCTGTCCTATACACTATGAATCAGAATCAACTCAATGGCAGGGGGTTGGTTTTATGTTAATCATATGTAACATGTAGTATCTCACCTTAACGATCCTTAATTGATATTATAGATCATACACACACACACACAGAAATATTACCAAATATTCCTTCATTAATTGATATTATAAGTATTATAAGTTACTAGTTTTCTTCTTGGGAAAGATGGTAGAAAAAAATGTTATTTTATTTTGGAATCTTTATATTCATCACTTCTATTACACCTACTCTTCACCTAGCAAGTTTTTCATTATCTGACATTTTGCATTTACAACAATAGTAAAAGAATCTACTGGGCAACTATTGTGCACATGAATGATGTATATCTGGCATTAATGAACACTGAGGTGCAAAGCAGGAGTAACACTGCCTCTAATGGTTAAGGTTATGTGTCAACTCGGCCAGGCCATGATTTTCAGTGGGTTGGCGGTTATGTAATGATGTGATTTGGCAGATATAGAATGATAAAATTTGGCAATTACATAATGATGCATTCGTCTTCCATTTTCCCGTAATGCCAATTTTTGCATAATGACATGGTCATTGGAACCTAACTATGTTGATAAGTGAGGAGTGGGTGTATTGTAATTATAAAATTCAATTCCAAAAGGCAAACCTCTATTGTAAAAATGTATACAATATTAAATATATTTCTCCTTCTATATATTTTTGTAACTTTGGCCAAACTGCCCCAGTGATGTTCTGGTTTGTGATTTGTATCGTAAGCTATGATGTCTGGGTGGCATAGTGCCTAAGGCATTTGACTGCTAACCAGAAGGCTGGCAGTTCAAACCCACCACCACTCCTCAGAAGGAAGGTTGGGCAATCTACTTCTGTAGAGATACCACCTCGGAAACCCAAGGAGGGGTCACTATGAGTCAGAAATGACTCCACGGAAGTGAGTTTGTTTTTTTCTTGGTATGCTATAAACATGGGCAAATTTGTCCCAAAGTTAGGGGATTCAAAAGAAATTATTCAAATGTATTAACTAAAGCCTTCCTATAATTAAAGAAGGTATTTGTAATAAGGAAGAAAAATAAAGGCATATTTACAATAAATGGAAAATAGTATTATAATTAGTAGCCTCTACAATGATGATTAGGAGCTCTGGTAGCACAGTGGCTAAGGCACTTGACTGCTAATCAGAAGGCTGGAGGTTCAAACCCACCAGCCATTCCTCGGAAGGAAGATGGGGCAATCTACTTCTGTAGTGATACTGCCCGGAAACCCAAGGAGGGGTCGCTATGAGTCGGGCCAACTTGACGGCACACAGCAGCAGCAGCAGCAGCAGCAGCACAATCATGATTAATGTTTTACCTATGAAATATGGTCTTTGAATTCATTCAAAAAGTACAGGCTGGAGTACTTTCCATTTTTTGCTTTTAAGATAAGAATCACTATTTTAAAAAAAATGTTAAGTACCCCTCTCTTTCCCTATTTCAAAACCAAGGTTTTTATTTTTTAATCTATGTTTTTGAATTCTTGAAATTCAAAGATATCATCATAGCTCTGATAACCAAGATAATAGAAATCATCACAAACTCTAAGAATGCTTTTTATTATAGTTTCCCAGAAAGATTTATATGATACTGGTATCTAATCTTAGTTTTTTATATACATAAAGAAAATCTCCAATGCCAATAAAAGTTAGAGAATCTAAATTTCATCAATTCAGGCAAATTTAACCTATCAACATACCCTAAAACCAGAACAATTTAATAAAACCTAAATAACCTGGCCAACTGACTGGAAGAGATCCATATTTGTGCCCATTCCAAAGAAAGGTGATCCCACAGAATGCAGAAATTATAGAACAATATCATTAAT
>NW_006921738.1:5988774-6000537 GCF_000298275.1 Orycteropus afer afer | reverse complement strand
GGGAGGCCTTCAAGGAGATGGATTGATATGGTGGCTGCGATGATGGGCTCAAGTATAGCAGGGATTGTGGGGCTGGCGCGGGATCGGGCCGTGTTTCGTTCTGCTGTGCATGGGGTCGCTATGAGTCGGAAATGACTCGACGGCACTTAACAACAACAACAATTAGTTTTTAAATATGACACAATGTATACTTTAAATATACATGTCCAGTCAAAATCAATGGGTACCAACGTCAATTCTGTATTGGAAATAAGCAGGGTATACGGTTTTCACAAGAAGAGGCAAGTCAACCACTGCTCTAAGTCTACATATTCGGGTCCAGGAGAGATGGAAAGAACAGCCAGCAGGATTCTTTGGCATGACAGATGCCCATCTAGAGTCACCACACTTCCTACTATGGCCTGACAACTGCCAAGGTCAATAATAGCTCAGCTCAAGTGTCAAGTGTCTCTCCACTGTCAGATATGTATGTATTTTGCTGTGAGAAGAAGAGAAAAAAACAAACAAAACTCCAGAAGAGTTTAACAAGGTGGGGGCAGGGGAAATAGGGAAGTAGCCTAGTTTCATTCCTACTGCTGTTTAACATTCTGCCTTTCTACTAAACATAAAACTCTCTATTCCCAAACTCCCTGAATCATTTTGGAGTCATATTTTAGTAATGGAAGTTCGTATGAAAAAGAATTAAACCACTAGTAACTTGAATGATGGTGCCCCTTAAGACATATTTTAAGGCCAAGGGGATACATGGTTTGTTTGTTTTTTTTAACCATACAAAGAACATACACTCTGACTTACTAACAAATTTTATTTTGTTTTACTCTACTTTTTTTTTGTTTTACTATACTTTTGTTTGTGATTTTCTGGAAAGAAGATCTCCACTGTTTATGAAGATAAAGCAGGAGGTTAGCACTTTATGCACAAAAAAAAAATAACCAAAGTTTACAATGACATTAGGTTTCATTTTTATGGAGGGCTGATGTTTCTTGGCGAAGGGGGGGGGTATGAGAAATTGAGTGTGTTTCTTCAAGGATAAAAGAATATTCACTCCTTGTGGGTGTTAGCTTAGCTCTAATGAGTAGGCCCACTTTGCCAGCTCTTCTTGGTCGTCTTCAAAAAAGGGTCGGCTGGCTCTATTCTCTAGGAAGACTGAGGTTGGCAAATACATTTCATGGAAGAATTTCACAAAAGGTTAAATTAGGATGGGATAATCAACAGGCTTTTAAAAGGCAGCACTCCAGGCCCCATCCCCGAGGTGACACAGAGCCTCCTTCAGGCCCTTACCCCTACAGTCTGACACTTTGGGCCCCTCCTCTCTCCTTCATTTCCCCACTCCATTCTTCTGCCAGCCCTTCCTTTTTCCTCTAACCCTGCAAAAAATGAGCAGAGCTGTTGTTTTGCTCCAACTGACAAAACAGCTAAGAAAGAGCAGAAGATGACTGCCCTTTTCAAAATGGGCCACGTGATCACCCAAGTTAAATCTCCTCTTACAGTAAAAGTGAACAGAGAGCTGTTTATTAAATTCTCCTGCTTGCCTTCAAATACTCTCATCCCCGCCCCTCTTGGTTTCCTAAATACCCAAATGAATTTATATAATGAGCTTTACTTTCTCACCCTGAAATTCCTCCTTAGTCCAAACTGCTAATGTGGCAGGTTCCAGCTGCCTAAACTCCCTAAACAACATTCCCTGTTCCATAAAAAGCACACAAGTGCAAGCCCAGCAGTCCTGCTCTGATTCTTAGAACTATAAACTGACTACCAAGTTCCCTGGCCTGGGAAGGCAGCAAAACAGACATCATGGACGATTTAAAGGCATGTAATAACTGAGGTTCCCTTTCATTCCCAGACAGCCAGGGGTGACAAGGTGAGGCCACAGTCCAGTTTTCTTCAGCTGTTATACTGATTCTCCGGGAACTGCCTTTGCTCCAAAAGAAACCACCTCTCCAAAGGAGAGTGACAGTGAATTTGCACTGTTTTTTATGATGGCATTTGTTTCATTAAGAGGGTGTCAAGTTCCATAACAAAAGACTGCCTCAGTTAGGTGACTTGAACAATGTGCACACCAGAACAGCAGATAAAGTGCAGAGTTGGAGTCTTTGCTTTTTAACTAGTACAATTTCAATGTTTATAGAACAGTCATTGACTTTTATCTGACACATATAGCATATGTGACAGCCTCTGGCAAAAATATCACTCAAGACATGCTAAGCAGATAGGACTGATTTATACTTAAGACTTCAAAGAAAGAGACTCCATAATACAGCTAAGCATTGCCAGACTTATCAACAGCCTTCACAGTTTACAGTTTAGCATTATCTAATTACTTGGAGTCCCTTGCACAAACTATGCTAGTCTTTGTCTCCCTAACTTTGCATATGCTGTTCCCTCTACTTAGAATGTATCCCTCCCTTGTCCATGAAGCAAATTCTAAATTATTCTTCAACAGGCACTCAATGCTGCCTTCCCTCAGTTGTCCCAGACCCAAGTCATCGCTGCCTGCTCCCTCGGACAGCATCATTGTGCTAACATGTCTGTCTCACCTACTCAAAGTTCCGTGAGGATAAGAACTGTAATCCTGGTTTTGTATATCCCCTGTACCTTGCATATTTGGTGCAACAAAATAGCTGCTATGGAAAACTAAAATGATGTGGCTGAAAATGACTTCTAGCTTTTTAACCATAGCTAGATCTTGACAGTTGATCCTAAGTCTCTCATGCTACAGTCTGAAACCATTTGTTCTTGCTCTAGCCTCATAAGAAAATGAAAACCTGGCCACATTTCTCTGCCTTCTTATTATAATTAGATTGGGGGTGGGAGGTGGTAGACTGGAGAATAATTGGCCTTCACTGCCATATCCTAATAGGAATCAGAATGGAATTCAAGGAAGTCAGTGGATCCATCAAAAGTGTATCTTACATCCCTTCATCATGATTTTTGAATTGGCATTATAAAATTGGATAGTTTACTAGGGAGAAGAAAATAAAAATCACAAGAGAAAGAATTTGAGAGAGAGCTGGGGTTCGGTGATATATGTAAGTAAAGATGGGGAAAATATAAATGGTAGTTTTCACAACAGAGTGATTTGGAACTTAAGGTGCACAGTCAGTGAATTACTTAATGTGGGTGGCTCTACTAGCCATCCTCTTTGTATAGCTCTCACCAAATGACTGGGTAGGACTATGCAAATGTGAGGTGCTTATGGCCCACGAAGAGGACTGGATAGCTTGCTAATAATGTAAATAACAGGCATAACCCCTTGTGGGAGTGAGACCATGAAAATAGTATATGGAACCCTAATAAGGGGACTAGTCAGCTTTGCCATACAGCTAGGCTTAAAATGAGCCAATCAGAGGCAAACATAGGGGACTTGACCACCACCAAGAAGAGACAGGAGCAGAGTGCATCCTTTGGTCCCAGGGTTCCTGCATTGAAAACCTCTTAGACCCAAGAGAAAGAAAACACAGGAGAGACTGCAAGAAGTGGCAGCAGAGAAGCAGCAACAGAGAAGTGGCAGCAACAGAGACAGCAGAACAAAGAAACCAGAAGGAGACAGTGCAGCAGGCTTCCCAACCCATGGGGTGAGAAAGCTGAGCACCTTCTGACAGGAGGCTTGCTGGTAGACTGATGTGCCTCTCGGTAATTGGTAGAGCCAAGTTTTCCAACCCAAGGAGCTGCAGCTGAACTCCTTCAGGTCAAGGCCTACTGGCGGAGTGAGGTGCCTTTGGGTATTTATCAGCAGAGCTAAAAGAACTTTGTAACACTTGCTTGAGCAGGGCAGAAGCTAAGGGGCCATGGAGCCAAGAGGTCAAGGGCCAGAAAGAGGTGTGCCTACTGGCATTGCTGAGAAGAGGCTGTCTTGATCGAGTAACTGTATTCTGAGTTGTTTCTGATCCTAAATTGTAACCTGTTACTCCCCTAATAAACCCCATAATCTGAGTGCTGTGGGGCCAACACAATAAATTATCAAATCTGACAGAGAAGTAGAGTACCATGGGAGGGTTATTTGGTGTTAGAATTGGTAAAAAGGTGTCTGACCTACACCTCATAGGAATCAGGCTTGGGCTATTGACCTTAATCCTCCTCTCCCCTTATGAAGTTAAGAGGAGGTCTGATGCCTCACCCATGCCATTTTTACAGGACTCTAGAAATCTAACAATGGATTCAGGTATAACAAGGATCATGAAGCTGGCACAAGACCAGGCAGGTGTTTCGTTCTGCTGTGCATAGGGTCTCTATGAGTCAGAGATGACTCAACAGCACCTAACAACAACAGAAATCAATTTACCAATTTTCCCTTACTTCTTACCCCAAATTGTTCTCTCTTTTCTAGTAATAGGTTGACCATAGACAAGGATAATAACATTGATCCCCAATTCCGACACAATGTACTACACTGCTGCTTAAACATCCCAGTGTCTTGCTTGCGTAGTGCCTAAGGCATTTGACTGCTAACCAGAAGGTTGGCAGTTCAAACCCACCAGCCACTCCTTGGAAGGAAGGCTTGGCAATCTACTTCTGCTAAAAGGACAGGGAGGCGCCATCTTCTGACCTCCTATAACCCCATAAAGAGGAAAACAGAATCACCATCAGTAGCCGAAGGCCTATTCCTACGAGGCTAGACATGCTGCCTCCCTCCAGCCCTTTCACCAACCCTGACACCAACCGCAACACCCACAGCCTTTCTGCTGGGTTTGATAATTCACTGTAGTGGCCACACAGAACTCACAGATTATGGGGTTTAATAGGGAAGCACCAGGCTACAATTCAAGTTCAGGAACAATGCTCAGTCTCTCTCAGCCTGCCGTCTCTCAGCCAACAGTCTCTCACAGTCTCTCTCCCAGGGTGTCTCCGAGCATGTCTCTCAGTGTCTCTCTCAGCAATGCATGTCTCTTGCATCTCTTTCCTAGCAGTGCATGTCTCTCATGAGCATGTGTCTCTCAGGATCGGCATCTCTCTCAGGAGAACGTGTCTCTCAGGACCACGTTTCTATCAGCAGCATGTCCTTCTCAGCCAGCAGTCGGAGACCTCTTCTGCCTCTAGGAGTCCTTCTTTTGAGCCTGGCAGAGTGGCCAAACTAACCAATCATAACATCAGAATTCTAAGCACCTGAGAGAGAGCAAACTTCCCAGAGCATTGCTTTGTGCCTCTCCCAACAGAAATACCCCAGGTGGATAACTTTTACAATCAGGAGCTCCTCAGTTGCTCTCAGCAAATTCCACAATGGAGTTTATAAAGACTTATGGCTAGAAAAGCCATACCAGGCAATTTACTACACCACAACTTCTGTAGTGATACCGCTTTGGAAACCCAAGGAAGGGTTGCTATGAGTCAGATCTGACTCTACAGCAGTGTGTTTGGTTTGGTTTGGTATGGACTGAGTACTGTCATACTGCTATTGTCATGATTCTGCTTTGAGGTTCTCTTCCTCCATTTTAATCATTTACATACCATACTGCTCCAATGTCTTTCTGGGATGAGACCAAAAGAAGAGAGACAGAAAACAGGACTAAAATCTCTTGCAGGAGCTCTGGTAGCATAGTGCCTAAGGCACTTGACTGCTAACCAGAAGGCTGGCAGTTCAAACCCACCAGCCACTCCTCAGAAGGAAGGTTGGGCAATCTACTTCTGTAGTGATACTGCCTCGGAAACCCAAGGAGGGGTCGCTATGAGTCGGGTCTGACTCAATGGAAAATAACGACAACCAACAACAAGAAAAATCTCCTTCACATCTGTTACACATGGCTGGAACTTTATATACATTATCTACACATCACCCTCACAACAAGCCTATTTGGCAGGCATAATTACTTTCATTTTAAAGGCAGGTTTAAACCTAGGTCTCTCTGGCTCTCGATCCAGTACTCTTTCCATAAATCATACTGTCTCCATTTCTAAAATCAGCATTAAGAACATAAGAAATCAGCTTCAAAGGTAAGAAGTGTATCATTTATTCAACATTTACTCAACAGCTACTATGAGATCAATAACGTGGAGACTTCTGGTAAGATAGTTGAATAGGCAGACAAGCTACACAGACCCTCTTTGACAAAGAAAAGAAAAATCAACTGACACAGAGAAGATAATGCTGGATCCCTGAGCTTTGAAAGGAAGGCTACAGAAGTGAATTAAATACCAGCTAGTAGAAGAACCTGAATGAAAATAGTGAATAAGGAGACAAATGGAGCTGTGGACAGTCAGTGATCCTGATGGCATGCATAGTTTAAGTATTTCCAAGTGGTGTTAGGATCTGAGAATTTACCTAAAAATAGGCCCTGCTCACCAAGGCTTGTGTGGACAACCGCATGGGTGGCTGATGACTAAAAATGGAAACAGCAAAGAAGGAAACTGAGCTATGGACTTTCAGCTGTCCGGAGAGCGCAGTCATTTTGAATGTTTACAAGCAGTGTGGCCATTTTGGATATTTAAAGCCACAGTGTCTCATTCACATTCCAGGGATCTAAGAATAGGCTCCTCTTGCTGAAGACACACCAACACAATGAAAGCTGATGACTGGAAGGGTTCAATATTCCCTTTGATACTCTTATACTCCACACTCTTAGTGAACAGAGGTGCAGCCACCCCCATTTCCCCCACCTTGTGGGCCAGGGGGTACTCCATCTCAGTCTGTGTGCTCTGACAGAGCCTGGGTGCCCTGCCCTCTCCCCTCCAGATTTGGGGGGGGGTGTTTGTTTTTCTATAAATTACTCCCTTTTTTTCTTCCTTTCCATTTTTATTCCTTCTTTTTTCCTTCCCAGGTTCTGCTTTGGTCTTTTTTTTCCCTCCTCTCTTTTACTGGCTCCCATCTTATTTTTCCCCCCTCCCTTGGGGTTCTTCCCATCACTTTTTTTTTTTTTTTTTTTTTTTTGCCATTTTATCATTGTTATTCTTTCTTCTAGCTCTTTTCTCTTATTCCCCTACCCCAGATATTGTGAGGTTGTTTTTCCTCTTTTTCTATTTGTATTTCTTTCATCTTTTAAAATTATTTCTTTAAATATTTCTTCTCATTAATTGCCTTTCCTTTTTTTTTCCCCCCTCTCTTTCTTTCTTTGGTGATTGTTCCTGTGTGTTTAGGCAGTGTGAGTTTTTTGTCCTCTTGTTTTTACTTTTTTGGTAGTTTTCTTGATTGTTGTTTTCTGTCTAACTGAGTGGGAGACAGCAACTGTTCCCATACAAACCAACCACATCCACACCTCTGGCAGCCCACCTACTGAAGGAGGACTACCACTTGCTTCTGCACTGACTGGCCAATGATACATGACAGCCAATACAAGCCTGACTCACCCTTAATTGCTCTTCACAAACAGCTAACAGAGATCTGTGCACCCACTCTCATTCTCTATCATACCCACCAGGAGACAGGTAGTGAGTGTGTAAGTGCAGCCAACTAGCAAATAGAGGAACACAGCCTCCTGCTTACTCAGATATATCAAAAGAAAAGAAATATCTTGGGCAAATCATTCCAACATACAATCACCAATTAAATAAAAACACAAAAATACCACAATGTTACAGAGAAAAAAAAGACAATCATAGTCCACACAAAGAAGCAAGATAAAGTAGTAAAAACAAGAGACCAGGCTACAGACCCAGAAAACATCCCTACGGAAGACACAGCACTGGAACTTCCTGATAAGGAATTTAAAAGAATTATATTTAAATACCTTCAATGGATTGAGAGACCGATCAAGGAAAATACAAAATTAAGGAAAACACAGACAAATCACTAGAACAATTTTGGAAGTCAATGTTGTTGTTGTTATGTGCCGTGGAGTTGGACCCGACTCATAGCAACACCTCCTTGGGTTTCTGAGGCAGTATCACTACGGAAGTAGATTGCCCATCTTTTCTTCTGAGGAGTGGCTGGTGGGTTTGAACCACCAGCTTTCTGGTTGGCAGTCAAGTGCCTTAGGGACTACACTACCAGAGCTCCCAAGAACAAAATGACAAAATAAGTGAAAAATTAGAAAATGATGCAAAATTTACAGAAAGAAATACAGAAAATTAATTCTAAAATATCAGAAATAGATAACACATTGAGCGGTCAAAGGAGTAGAATCAAATCAATGGAAGACAGAATTAGTGAGATTGAAGACAAATAACTCAATACTTCTTTGGAAAGTGATAAATCAGAAAAAAGATAAAAACAAAAATGAAGAAAGCCTAAGATTCATATGGGATACTATCAAGAGGAATAACCTATGAGTAATAGGAATTCCAGAACAGGAAGAGACAAATAAAACCACAGAGAAAATTGTCAAAGATTTGCTGAAAGAGAATTTCCCTGATACAATGACAGATGAGAATATATCCATTCAGGAAGTCCAACGAACCCCAAACAGGATAGACCCCAAAAGAAAATCACCAAGACATATCATCATCAAGCTCACCAAAACCAAAAACAAAGAAAGAATACTGAAAGCACTACAGGCAAAATGAAAAGTTACTTGGAAAGGAAAACCAGTAAGACTAAACTCTGATTTCTCAGCAGAAACAATGCAGATGAGAAGACAATGGGATAGTATATATGAAACCCTGAAAGAGAAAAATTTCCAACCAAGAATTATATACCCAGCAAAATTGTCCCTCAAATATGATGGTGAAATTAGGATATTTCCAGATAGACAGATATTAAGAGAATTTGTTAAAACTAGACCAACTTTACAAGAGATGATAAAGGAAGTCCTTTAGACAGAGAACCAACAACAGCAAATAACAACCACCCATTAACACACATGGTGACATAAACCAGAAACCAACCCAGTTATGGAAGTATCCAAAGTAAAATACACTTACAAGATTGTAACTAGGGAACCAGAGACATCAATTGGCAAATGAGGACAACTACAAATCGAAAAGAGGGGAAAAAAATAGTGTAGTTACAAAACTTCTAAGTGGTAAGGAAGTCAAGACAACAGCAAGATAGAACAGATTGTTCTAAAGTTGGGAAGAAAATTAAAAATCACAGGGTAACCTCAAAGAAAAACAATAAGCCTTCATATCAAAATAAAAAAGAGGACAAGCACAAGTATTTATCAAATTAGCAAATACTAAAACAATAGCAATGAAGGAAATGATAACATGATTCAACAGCTACTATGAGGAAGGTACTGTACTCTCTGAGGATATAAACATGATTAACTTCTTATTCAAGTTATTCAAATTACTAACATTCCAGTGGAAAGAGACACAAAAACAAGAACTTGGTTTATTCTCTTTTCCCCCAGACTCTGTACTTGGGTGTTTTGCCCTCTGCATATAATTTTTGCCACTTTACTAACTTGCCAAGTTTTAGTAGCAGCTTTCCCATTCTAAACATATCTAAATAGTAGCAAAATCACATCCTGTAGAAAAATGGAATTGAACCAACCACAACCATTTAAATTTGTGCATCTCTCTCTCAGTACCATGCTGGCGGGGCATTCATTCATTCATGTGCTAACTAGGGAAACACTGGTGAGAATGAGATAACCAGGGTCCTTACTTTCACAGAGCTTACTCTCTAACTATTCCAAAAGGGAAGACAGGCAAAGAACAAATTCATGGATTGTAATGTTGTGTGCTATGAAGGAAAAGCCCAAGCTGCTGTGAGAAAGCACAGGGACCAGATCTGTGTCTGGGGTTGAAGAAGGCCCCTCAGAAGTGGCATTAAAGCTGAGATGTATGAATTGCATGGGATGTTTTTCATGACAGTGTGGAGTAAAGGGGCAGGAAGGATTCCAAGCAGAGGGAACAGTACATGCAAAGGCTTAAAGCTAAAAAGTACATAGTGCCTTGCTATCAAGAAAGAAACCAATGTGTCTGGAAAGACAGGTGGTAAGAGGAAGAGCTTCCCAATACAGAGCTTGGAAGGTGATACCAACCAGATTATGCAGGGCATTGTAGGATACCTTTTCAATTTCAAATCTCACTCCAAGAGCAACGGGAAGACATCGAAAGGTGAAAGGTCAGTTGAATTCACTCATTGTTCTTTCGAATTCCTTTGCCTACCTGTGACTGATGTATTAAGAAAAAAAAAAAAACATTAAAAATTATTTTGATGATTGAAACCATATTTAGAGAGGAAAGCAGAATGCCATAAAAGATAGAGTACTAAATGAAGTATAAAAAAATTAAAATGAGTGCTATTCCTAGCCCTATTATTCTGGGTAGGTCATTTAATCTCCATATATCTCCATTTTCCCATCTATCAAATACTGAAAAATTCATATACTCATGGAAAGCATATGACATAATATATTTGATAATGCTTTGAATCAGTAAAATTTAAGTTCCTTAAGGGCAGTGATTTTATATATTTTTTCCACTTCTATACCTACTTCCAAGGAGCTCTGGTGGTATACTGGTTGAGGCATTTGGCTGCTAACCAAAAGGTCTGTAATTCAAATCCACCAGCAGCTCTATGGAAGAAAGATGAGGCATTTTGCTTCCATAAAGATTTATAGCCTTGGAAACTCAATGAGTTGCTATGAGAATCGACTCAATGGCAGTGGGTTTGGTTTTGGTTTTGGTATACCTCTTTCCAGCACCTAGATGAATGGATGGATGGGTGGATGGTTGGAGACAGATTCTCATTTTAAATGCAGTTTTAAACCTAGGTCTCTCTGGTGCTAAATCCAGCATTCTTTCCATAAATCACACTGTCTTACTCAGGGGGCAGGAGTGCATGGAGGGATAGACACAGGGAAGAGGTAACTATTGGGAGGAAGTGGGACGGGAGCTGTTGCACTGGGGTAAATTGTAGTCAGTGTCATGATACAAAGCGTATGTGAACTGCTGTATGGAAAGTCAATTTGCTCTGTAAACTTTCACCAAATCACACACACACACACAAAATCACACTGTCTCTATTTCTATTATCAGCATTAAGAACATAAGAAGTCTGCTTCAGGGGTAAGAAGTGTATCATTTAATCATTCATTTTTTTTCAACATTTTTCAATAGCTCATTAAAGAACCCAGCTGCTAAACAAAAAGGTGGTTCAAACCTACCAGCTGCTACATAGGAGAAAAATGTAGTAATCTGCTTCCATAAAGATTTATAACCTTGGAAACCATATGGGGCAGTTCTATTCTGTCCTATAGGGTCACTATAGGTCAGAATCAACTCAGTGGCAGTGGGTTTACTGTGAGACATGCACCACTGCAAGTAAAAGACAAGATTACAATGTGTTGGAATATGGAAGAAGTTCACCTGGGAGGGTAGCCTCCACTGGGGACCTAGATACCATAATATCACAAATGCTCATCAGCCAGGTGGGCCTTCCCTCAGTGCCAATGCACCAGGCACCTCTAGCAACAATTCTAGAGGCCAGCTGGCCAGCAAAGGGTCAGAGGCAATGGCATCCACCTCCTCAGCATCAGTAGTGAAAGAGGATGACTGAGACATGAAACCACTCCCTTCCTGCTTCCTTTACCTGAGACTGGCCCCTCGCAGTACTCCAAAGCTGGGCCCTATGTACACAGCCTTCTCTACTAATACAATCCATCACTTAAGATTCCTTTTTTTTTTTTTTTGCCAAATATAATATTATAAAAAATGTTTTATATAACTTGCTAAATGTTTCTTATATTCCATATTTTTTACTATATGTATCCAATTTCTTAAAGAACTAGAACCAAAGTAAAAAGCAAAGATCAAAAAATAGGGAAAACATAAAAAGCCTTAAAATCTTCTTCGACATTGTTCCACCTACTACTTTGGCGAGTAGCGACTGGGACCTTAAAAGCTAGGAAGCTGCCATCTAGATGCAACAACGGGTCTCTCCTC
>NW_006921738.1:5984633-5988262 GCF_000298275.1 Orycteropus afer afer | reverse complement strand
ATATGTGAACTGCTGTATGAAAAGTGAATTTACTCTGTAAATCTTCACCCAAATCCTAATAAAAAAATAATAATAATAATAAATAAATAAATAAATAAATCTTCTTCGATATCTATTAGCTTTATAGCCAGAACAGCTACCATTCATTGAATATTTACTTCGTTCCAGGCATAGGATTTTACACTTGGCCTATATTATCTCTAATACTTACAACATCTGACTAAGTATTATTGATTCCACTTTATGGAGAAGAAAACCAAGGCTCAGAGCAAAAATGACTTAACCAAAGGTTCTTAAGGGGCAGAGTCATGGTTTAAATCTGGGTCTACTAGACATCACAGTGTACATTCTTTCCTTTCCACCACATATCATTATAAAAATCTAAAGACTGAATTATATACAATAATAAGAGCAACCACTAATAGAGAATTCAATATATGCCCATGTACTATGTTAAACTTTTCACAAAAATTATTTCTTTTAATCAGTTCTCGAGAACGCTTTATGGTTGGTTCTGTTGAGATGAGAAAAAAAAAAATGAAAACTTAGAGAGAATGGGTAATTTACCAAAGGTCAAGAAACTACTGAACACTGGAGCCTGAATTTTAACCAAAATGCACCCTCTTTAATAGCTATTCAAGAGTTTCACTACTCAAATGCTATCAATACTCCTTGGAAAGAGAATGTCAAAACAGAAGAACAGGGTCAATAAAACATTTTAAAGATAATTCAAAATAACTACTCCATTAAGAGGGAGGTCTGGTGGCATGGTGCCTAAGGCATTTGACTGCTAACCAGAAGGCTGGCAGTTCAAACCCACTAACCACTCCTTCAAGATGGGGCAATCTACTTCTGTAGAGATACTACCTTGGAAACCCAAGGAGGGGTTGCAATGAGTTGGATTCAATTCGACAGCGGTGAGGTTTTGTTTTGTTTTGTTTTTTTAACTCCATTAAGATTCTACATCTAAGAGCCCATTACTACTCATTTTCTAGGTGTCTGTCCCCTTGTTCTGTTGTCCCTGAAAGGACTTTAGAACTTTCTACCACCAGCATTTTTACAAGTGTTTTATTTTTCATTTGGTAAGCAATTGAAAAAAAAAAATCTATTTCTAAAACTATCAGTTCAATCAAATAGAACTCGTATCCAAATCTTAAGAGACATTACCAAAATGTACTCTTAGTCTACAATTGCAGTAAATCTGCTGCAAAAGACCTCTTTCAAGTGCTGAAGAGCAAAGATGTCTCTTTGAACACCAAAGTGTGCTTAACCCAAGCCATGGTGTTTTCAAGTGCCTCATATGCGTGTGAAAGCTGGACAATGAATAAAGAAGACCAAAGAAGAGTTGATACTTTTGAGTTGTGGTGTTGGCAAAGAATACTGAAAGTACCATGGACTGCTAAAAGAACTAACAAATCTGTCCTGAAAGAAGTACAGCTGGGATGCTCCTTGGCAGTAAGAATGGCCAGACTTCATCTCACTTTCTTTGGTCATGTTGTCAGAGGGACCATTCCCTAGAGAAGGCATCATGTTTGGTAAAGAGGAGGGTCAGCAAAAAACAGGAAGGCCCTCAACAAGATGGATTGACACAGTGGCTACAACAATGGGCTCGGGTATAGCAAAGACTGTATGGCTGGCACAGGACCAGGCAGTGTTTTGTTCTGTTGTACATAGGGTCGCTATGAGTCAGAGTTGACTCCACAACACCTACAAGAAGAAGCCTGGAGAGTCCTCAGGCAGGTCTCCTTGGTAAAGACTACTTTAAAAAATTCTCTTTGTTACTCAGAAAGGGCCATCCTAATGAGGAAACTTGACCTTTGTTCTGGTTACCTAGTACCATTCTGACAGGAATATACAACAAATGGGAATGGCTTGAACAAACAGGAGTGTATTCTCCTACAGTACTGGAGGCTAGAAGTCCAAGTTCAAAGTGCCAGGCTCCAGGGGCTGGGTGAAAGCCCCCCTACCTTGGGCTTCAGCTCTGCCTCTTGCTCCTGTACTCACGGAAGCTGGAAGCTTGTCTGCACTCAAGCAGCTGCTGCCTCCTGAGGCTGACAAGCTCACGGTCAACAAATAAAATGACACAGTCCCGATCGTACCAAACCACACGGCAGGCCATTGATTCAAGTCTTGAAAAAGTTCCAAGATTGGCAGGGTAACAACAGGCTGCTGAACATCAACTTGGCTACATGCAGGGTTCAAGTGTGCCAAAAGTCTGGGGACCAACCCCAAAGCATCTCCTTATACACAGGAAGCAGACCACATCCCTAAAGCAGCAACTCAGCTGCTCATGGCAGATTCCACCATGGAGTTGATTGCCAGTCCCATCATGGAGAATAACCTCCAGTTGCCCAGCCATTCAAGTAGGCCCAGCCAAGTTGACAACAACCTTAACTACCAAAACCCTGTTCATCTAGTGATTGGGCAAACATGAAGAGGACTTGGTTTTATCTATTGAGAAGTGTATACAGGTAAATTTCACACTGACTGAATTTGTAAACCAAAGGGCTGGCAAACTCTTCCTGCAATCCATGGAAAAGAAACCTGGCAATTCTTGGAAAAGCAGTGGAGAGTCACTGTATATGTGAGCTCATGCCTAGGTCAATTCTCAAAGCATAAAATGTAAGTATAAAAACATAAACCAAACTCATTACCATAGAGTCAATTCTGAAGCACAGCTACCCTACAGGATGATATAGAACTGCCCTACAGGGTTTCCAAGGCTGTAAATATTTATGGATGCAGACTGCCTCATCTTTCTCCCATGAAATGGCTGGTGGATTCAAACTACCAACCTTTTTTTGGTTAGCAGCCAAACACTTTTACCACTGCACCATCAGAGCTCTGAAAAATGTAAGTATGGGAAGTACCTAAATACTCCCTAACAAAAGCAAAGTAAATACACAGACTAGATGAAAGCCCTAGATTTTGTGCTTAATCTTCAATTGGGGATTATCCCATCAGTATGACTGCATCTGTGGCAAAAGATGGTGGAAAAGCTCAATATCTTCAGCCAAAACCAGGCCAGGAGCTGATTGTGGAACAGACCATCACCTGCTCATATGCAAGTTCAACTTGAAGTTAAAAACAATTAAAACAAGTCTAAGAGAGCCAAAATATTATCTTGAATATATCCCTCCTGAATTCAGAGATCATCTAAAGAATAGATTTGATGCATTGAACACCAAGGACCAAAAACCAAAAGAATTGTGGGTGGATATCAAGAACATTCATTATCCATGAAGAAAGCAAGAGATCACTAAAAAGACGAGAAAAGAAGAGAAGACCAAAATGGATGACAGAAGAGGCTCTGAAACTTTCCCTTGAGCGGAGAGTAGCTAAAGCCAATGGCAGAAATGACAAGATAAAAGAGCTGAACAGAAGATTTCAAAGAGCAGCTTGAGAAGACAAAACCAATTACTAGAATGAAATGTGCAAAAATCTGGAGTTTGAAAACCCAAAGGGAAGAACACGTTCAGCATTTCTCAAGCTGAAAGAATTGAAGAAAAAATTTAAGCCTCAAGTTGCAATACTGAGAGATTCTATGGGCAAAATATTGAATGATGCAGGAAACATCAAGAGAAGATGGCAAGAATACACAGAGTCACTGTACCAAAAGGAACTGGTCG
>NW_006921738.1:5978719-5983243 GCF_000298275.1 Orycteropus afer afer | reverse complement strand
GGGGAGGCCTTCAATGAGATGGATTGACATGGTGGCTGCGATGATGGGCTCAGGTATAGCAGGGATTGTGGAGCTGGCACGGGATTGGGCAGTGTTTCATTCTGCTGTGCATGGGGTTGCTATGAGTCGGAAACGACTCAACGGCACCTCCAACTCATAGCGACCCCTAACAACAACAACAACGTAGGAAAATTAAAGGAGCCTGCAGGCACAACGGTGATGCATTCGGCTGGCATTCTGAAACCACCATCACCTCTGGTCCTGTAAAGATTACAGCCTAAGAAACCCTATTGGCAATTCTACTCTGTCCTACAGAGTCACTATGAGTCTAACTCCACGGTACACAAGAACAAGGAAAAATTATAACCTGTATTTTAAAATACTTTCTTTGTAACCAGTGCATAAGTATACTATATGTTCAAAGCAAAAACAAATCAATATAAACTGTATAAAAATATAAAGAAGAAAATAAATCACTTACAATTCCACCACTGACAGCACTGTGTTCCCCAGCCTCCCCAGACTTTTTTCTCGGCCTATACATGTGTATGAACTTCATGTTTTTTCAAATACAGGGTTGCGCCACATATATTGTTTTGAAACCTGCTTTGTTTTATCTTTGCATTCAATAGTAAATCAAGAGCAATATTTAAAAATTAGCAAATACAGCTCTACATCTTCAACTCTCCTATAATTGATTTAGCCCATCTTTTACTAACACACAGGTACGTTCCTTATAAACTTTTGCTTTATATTATTAACAATATTGAAGTGAACATTCTTATACATACAAGTATTTGTGGACTTGGCGCTTTCAGATAATATTTCTAGAAGTTGCAACACCATCAAAGGATGTGACTTTTAATACATATTGACAAACTGCCTTCCAGGAAACTATGCAAGTTGACACTCCTGCTAGCAATATATGAGAGTTCAGGCTTTCCTATACCCAGACCTTTCCTGGCTATTAGTATTGATTTTATATTGTTGCCAATCTGATGTTGTTGTTGTTGTTATGTGCCATCGAGTCAGACCCAACTCCTAGTGACCCCTTCTTGGGTTTCCGAGGCAGTATCACCACACTACTAGAGCTAGACAAAGCAAATGGTAACTTCTGTTTGTTTTCATTTGCATTTGCTTTGCATATGTACCCGCATCTTTGATAAAGAGAGGCTATAAGTCAGGACAGTGCAGAGAATCACTTAATAGGGCCCATCTAGCCATAGCGTAGTGCCTAAGGCACTTGACTGCTAACCAGAAGGCAGTCAAAGGAAGGTTGGGCAATCTACTTCTGTAGTGATACTGCCTCATAAACCCAAGGAGGGGTCGCTATGAGTCAGGTCCTACTCAATAGCACATAACAGCAACAGCCATAGTCTTTGTGTCTCCCACCAAATAACTGGGTGTGACTGAGCAAATGTGAGGTGCTTGTGGCCCATCAAAGGGATTGGATAGCCTGGATAATGTAAATAAGGTCATTGGCACCCTTGCAGGGTTGGGACCATGCAAATAAGGTGTATGGAACCCTAACATGGGAATTAGATAGTTTTGCTATCCCACTGGGTTGAAAACGATCTGTCCCAGAGATGGAAAGGGTGGGGGATATCACTCTCATCAAGAAAGAAGAGCCAGGAATGGAGTGAGTCCTTTGGACCCAAGATCCCTGGGCTGAACCGTCTTGACCTGGGAAACAGAAAGCTGTGACAGTACAGATGGTGAGAGACAACAAGAAGCAGCAGCAGAGAAATAGTAGCAGCAGAGACAGACCCAAGAGACTAACATGAGTCAGTGGGCTTCCCAGCATATAGAGCAAGAGAGTAGAATGCCTTCGGACAGGAGGCTTTCTGGTGGAATGGGGTACCTCTCTGGGCACCTACCATCAGGAGCAAAAAGAGCTTTGTAACACTTGCCGAGCAGGGCAGAGGCCAAGGGGCTGCAGGGCCAAGGCCAGAGAGAAGCATCTCTGGAGCATGGCTGAGAAGAAGCTGTCCTGACTGAAGAACTATATCCTACCTCATTTCTGATCCTGAATTGTAACCTTTTAATTCCCTAATAAGCCCCATAGTGAACACTGTCTGTGAGTTCTGTGTGGCCACTGCAACAAATTATCAAATTACCAGGAGAGAAGTAGAGAGTGCCCTGAGAGGAGAGGTTGGTGTCAGAATTGGTTAAAAAGAAAACAGAAAGGTTAGGGGGGTAGAGGCACGTCTGACCTCTGCCTCATGGGAATCAGCCTTGGGCTGCTGGTTTTGATCCTCCTCCCGTCTTTGTGAAGTAAAAGGAGGTCAGATGTTACCTCCATGGCATTACATCAGTCAATGTTATCCTGAAGAGCAAGAGTTTTGCAGAGAGTGCTAGGTTGCAATAGCCCTGCTAAATATGTAACCTATGACAAGCTACCTTACCTCCCCATTTTTCACTCTCCTCATTGCAAATTATAAGTAATCACATCTGTCTTACAGTATTATCATAAGCATTAAATGAGTTGACATACGTAAAACCCTTAGGCCAGCCCAGCACCTGGCACATAATAAACACTCAGTAAATGGTAGCTGTCAGTAGCAGCTGTAATAGAAGTAGTAGCAGTAACAGTATGAGAGTATTGGCAGCCATTTGTACTTCTTTTCTTATAAATTACCTATTCATACCTTTGGCCTCCACCACTCATCTGTCAGCTTGTCATACTGTGGTGGCTTGTATGTTGCTGTGAGGCTGGAGGCTATGCCATCAGTATGTCAAATGCCAGCAGAGTCACCCATGGTGGACAGGTTTCAGCGGAGCTTCCAGACTAAGACAGACTCGGAAGAAGGAAGGAGCCATCCACTTCTCAAAGAATTGGCCAGTGAAAACATTATGAAGAGCAGTGATACATTGTCTGATATAGTATTGGAAAACTTGATGAATAGCCCTCAAACATTGTCCAATATAGTGCTGGAAGATGAGCCCCCTCAGGTCGGAAGGCACTCAAAATGTGACTGGGGAAGAGCTGCCTCCTCAGAGCAGAGCTAACCTTAATAATGTGGATGGAGTAAAGCTTTCAGGACCTCCATTTGCTGATATGGCATGACTCAAAATGAGAAGAAACAACTGTAAACATCCATTAATAATTGGAACATGGACTGTATGAATCTAGGAAAACTGGAAGTTGTCAAAAATGAAATGGAACACGTAAAGATTGATATCTTAGGTATTACCAAAACCAAAAACCAAACTCACTGCCATTGAGTTGGATCCAACTCACAGTGACCCCTCTTTGGGTTTCCAAGGTGGTATCACTACAGAAGTAGATTGCCCAATCTTCTAGTTAGCTGAAATGGACTGGGTTTGAACATTTTGGATCAGACAACCATATGATCTACTATTCCAGGAATGACAAATTGAAGAGGAATGGTGTGGCATTCATTATCACAAAGAATGTTTCAAGATCTATCCTAAAGTTACAATGCTGTCAGTGACAGGATAATATCCAGACACCTACAAGGAAGACCAGTTAACACTACTATTATTCAAACTTACACACCAACCACCAAGGCCAAAGATAAGAAAACTAAAGATTTTTACCAACTTTTGCAGTTTGAAAATGACCAAACATGCAATCAAGATGTACTGATTATCACTGATGATTGTAATTTGAAAGTTGGAAACAAAGAAAAATCACTAATAGCTGAAAAATATGACCTTGGTGATAGAAATAATGCTGGAGAACGCACGATAGAATTTTGCAAGACCAATGACTTATTCATTGCAAATACCTTTCTTCAACAACATAAATGATGGGTATACACATGGACTTCACCAAAGGGTGTACACAGGAATCAGATCAACTACATCTGTGGAAAGAGGCAATGGAGAAGCTCAATATGTTCAGCCAAAACAAGGCCAGGAGCTGATTGGGGAACAAACCATCAGTTGCTCAAATGTAAGTTCAAGTTGAAGCTGAGATAATTAAAACAAGTCCAAGAAAGCCAAAATATGACCTTGATTATATCCCTCCTGAATTTAGAGACCATCTGAAGAACAGTTTTGATGCATTGAACACCAATGACCAAAAACCAAAGGAATTGTGGGATGACATCTAGAATATTATCCATGAATTTCTTCATGAATGTCATTAAAAGGTCATTAAAAAGACAGGAAAGGAAAAAAAGACCACAATGGATGTCAGAAGAGATTCTGAAACTTGTCCTTGAGTGGAGAGTAGCTGAAGCAAATGGAAGAAATGACAAGATAAAAGAGCTAAACAGAAGATTTCCAAGAGCACCTTGAAAAGACAAAGTCAATTATTATAATGAAATGTGCAAAGACTTGGAGTTAGAAAACCAAAAGGGAAGAACACACTTGGCATTTCTCAAGCTGAAAGAACTGAAGAAAAAATTCAAGCCTCAACTTGCAATATTGAAAGATCCTGTGGGCAAAAAATTGACTGATCCAGGAAACATCAAAAGAAGATGGAAGTGAGTTCTGGCAAGATGGTGTACTAGGCAAAAGGACTGCACAGACCCTCTTCAACAAAGAAAAGGGAAA
>NW_006921738.1:5957146-5964229 GCF_000298275.1 Orycteropus afer afer | reverse complement strand
TTCAAGGCTCAGGGGTCCAAGATTATCTTCTGTGTCTGTATTAATTGGTTTCCCTTTTCTTTGTTGAAGAGGGTCTGTGCAGTCCTTCTGCCTAGTCCACCATCTTGCCCTGTCTCGATTCTTTCATTTCTTAACATTAAGATCTTTAATCATGAAGAATTTATTTTGCTATAAAGTAGGGATTTAATTTTATCTTTTTCCCCCCTAGATGACTAGTATGTAAACCCAACCAGGGCTTCAAATCAATTCAAACTGGTTCAGTAATGGCCAATGAAGCAAAACCAGAACAGACTTGAATTTTTTAAGTTTGGTTTATCTGGGACAATAACCAGAATGGAAAAAATTACAGGTCAAAGCCTTGGATTGGGAGACTCAGAAGAGGTGTAGTAAGCACTTTCAGGAGCCTGATGCATGAGATTGGATTATAGGTAGGACTGTGGAGGGTGGCATACTTTCAAAGTGGTGTTGTCGGCCACCATCTCTGAGCAAGGCACACTGCTATTTCTGACTATGCTCAAAATGCCATGAGCAACAGATTTGGTTGCTATGCAATTCATATGCTGCCCTTGTTTTCTAGGAGGGAGATTAAGTTTCTAGCAGGGCTTTAACTCGTAATTTTTCCTGTTCGAGATGTCATTCCAGTTAACTCAAATTTTAAAAATTTAGGTCTATTCCAATTTCACTTCCTCATCCATGACTGAACTAGGAAGAACCAGTTTGAAACCCTGATCCCAACACCTTTTACAAATCCTTTCATCACTAACTTGAACTGCCACCTTAGTACACGTGGTCATTAAGGTTATATGTCACTTTGGCTGGGCCTGGTTCTGAGTGGCTGGGCAGCTGGCTGTAGTGATTCCCCATGATGAGACTGGTAATCAGTTCCATAGTGGAATCTGCTGTGAGAGCTGAGGAGCTGCCTTAGGGATGTGGTCTGCTCTTAGTATATAAGAAAACAGTGTGTGAGAAAGGTCTTGGGCTCTTCGCCACACTTGGACCCTGCATGCAGCCTGCCATGTTGTCTGTCGATCTTGGGACTGTTTCTGGCCTTGAACTAGTAGCCTGCCACGTTGTCTGCTCATTTTGGGACTGTTTCTGGCCTTGAACTAGTAGCCTGCTGTGTTGCTTGATAATCTTTGGACTATGCCATTTTACCTGTCAACCTTGGGCTTGTCAGCCTCAGCAGCCAGCAGCTGCCTGAGTAAAGAAAAGCCTCCAGCTCCAGTGGCCAGAAGCAAGAGGCAGAGCTGAAGCTCAAGGTCAAGGGGCCTTCACCCAGGCCTTATAGAGCCAGCAGTTTGACTTCTAGCCTCCAAAACTACAAGAGAATAAATCATAAAGGTATTTTTGTTAGTTTTGTTTTAAATTTAGAGTAATTCATTTAACAGTAGAGTTTGACCTGAGTATTTCTGGTCTTTATTCCATTTACTGTCATGTTTTGCTGTGGAAGCAAAACATGAGTTTGATTATGGGATAGGGCTAAAAATTCTGAATTCTTAAACATAGCTAGGAGCTCTGGTAGCATAGTGCCCAAAGCACTTGACTGCTAACCAGAAGGCTGGCAGTTCAAACCCACCAGCCACTCCTTGGAAGGAAGATGGGGCAATCTACTTCTGTAGTGATACTGCCTCGGAAACCCAAGGAGGGGTCACTATGAGTTGGGTCTGACTCAATGGCACATAACAACAACAACAACAAACATAGCTGGCCTCAAAGGTTTCAAATAAGGGTGTGACCCTGTATGTTATCATCTAGTCAATTCCAACCCATAGGGACCCTAAAGAACCCAATAGATATGCACCATAAGTTTTCCAAGGCTAGAATCTTTTCAGAAGCAGATTGTCACACCTTTCTCCCTCAGAGTGGCGAGTACGTTTGAATCACTGACCTTTCAGTTACCAGCCAAGCACTTAACCACTGGGCCATTAGGGGTCCTGAACCTGTACTAGGTTTCCCCATATACATAAGTATGTTTCTGGACTTTCTATTTAGTTGATCCGTATATCTGATCTTATGGTATGCTATTTTATTTTCTCTTTTATTCTGTTAATATATAAATTACATTTAAGTTTTGAATGTCAAGTCAATCTTAAAGAGATTCTTGCAGATTCTTACAGTCTTACAGAGAATTGTCCCAGATTCTTCTGGGCGAAATCCTGTTTGGTTATAATGTATTATACTTTTCCTATTTTGCTAGATTCCAGTTGTTCATATTTATTAACATTTTCTGAATCTGCATTCAGGAATTTTTCTTATAATGTCTTTCTCAGGTTTTTATATCCGTATTATACTGACCTCTATTTTCTGAGTTTGCATGCTTTTTATTTTATTTTTGACCATTTTGTTTTAATTACTGTATTTTTTTAATGTTTTGATGGGACAAAAAAACAAAACAAAACAAACCAACTGTCATTGAGTTGATATCAACCCATAGCAACCCTATAGGAAGAGCTGGACTGCCCCCATAAGGTTTCCAAGGCTTCACATCATTACAGCAGCAAACTGTCATTCTCCCACAGAGCAGCTGGTAGGTTCAAACCACTGATCTTTTGGTGAGTAGCCAAGTGCTATAACCATCACACCATCAAAGCTTCTATAAAATTTCCTATTTTTCATTATTCACTATTCTCAAGCAATATTTTTCTAACTTTAGAATTATTTGATCAAATTCCATAGAGTAATAATCCTGTTATATAATTTTTATTTGAATCACATTAAATATAAGACTAATATGAAGAAAAGTGATAGTTACACATTTATTATGTTGTTTATATATGCAGTAGGCACTGAAAAAATTGGTGAAACATTCTCCCTGTCCTCAAAGGGTTCACAGTTTACTGGGGACATCAAAGTCAGATGATACAAGAGTTTACAAAGAAAACATTCTCTATCTTGGGTAAATAGCAACTGGGGTCTTTAAGCTTGTGAATGGCCATCTAATGTGCAACTACTAGTTTCTCCACGTCCAGAACAAAGAAGAGTGAAGAAAATCAAAGACACATAGAAATATTTAGTCCAAAGGACTAATGGACCATGCAAACCTCAGCTCCTATAACCCTGAGACCAAAAGAACTAGACAGTGCTCAGTGGCTACTACCTATCACTATGCAAGGAATCACATTAGAAGGTCCTGAAAAGAGTGAGAGAAACATGTTGAACAAAACTCAAAATAAATAAATAAAAGACCAGGCTTGGACTTCTGATAAGATGGTGGAGTAGGCAGACACACTACACAGACCCTCTTCAACAAAGAAAAGAGAAACCAACTGACACAGATACAGAAGTGGATTAAATAACAACAAGTAAAAGAACCTGAATGAAAGCAGGGATGTTGTTGTTAGGTGCTATCGAGTCATCTCTGACTCATAGCAACCCCATGCACAGCAAAATGAAACACTGCCCAGTCCCACACCAGCTCCACAATCCTTGCTATACTTGAGCACATTGTCACAGCCACTGTGTCAATCCATCTCATTGAGGGCCTTCCCCTCTTTTGTCAACCCTCCACCTTACCAAGCACAATATCCTTCTCCAGGGAATGGTTCCTTCTGACAACATGACTAAAGTAGGTGAGATGAAGTCTGGCCATTCTTGCTGCCAAGGAGTATTCAAGCTGCACTTCTTCCAGGACAGATCTGTTAGTTTTTTTAGCCATCCATGGTACTTTCAGCATTCTTCACCAGCACCACAACTCAAAAGAATCCACTCTTCTTCAGTCTTCCTTATTCATTGTCCAGTTCTCACATGCATATAAGGTGACTGAAAATACCATGGCTTGTGTCAGGTCCACCTCAAGGAGAGATCTTTTCTCTTTAGCATTTGAAAGAGAACTACTTGAAAGAGCACTATTTCCGTAGTGATACTGCCTCAGAAATCCAAGGAGGGGTCACTATGGGTCGGGTCCGACGCAACGGCACATAACAGCAACAACAACATACGTCATCTGATATCCTGACTGCTGCTTCCATTGGTGTTGATTGTAGAACCAAGTAATATGACATTTTTGACAATTTCAATCTTTTCTCCATTTATCATGATGCTGCTTATAGGCCCAGTTGGAAGGATTTTTGTTTTCTTTATACTGAGGTGTAATCCATAATGCAGACTGTATTCTTCAATCTTCATCAGTAAGTGCTTCAAGTCACCCTCACTTTCAGCAAGCAAAGTTGTATCATCAGCGTATTGCAGGTTGTTAATGGTTCTTCCTCCATTCCTGATGCCATGTTCCTCTTCATATAGTCCAGCTTCTCTGATTATCTGCTCAGCATACAGATTGAATAAGTATGGTGAAAGGATACAAACCTGACTCACTCACTTCTTCATTTTAAACCATGCCGTGTCCTCTTGTTCTGTTCAAATGACAGCCTCCTGATCTACGTACAGGTTCCTTATGAGTACAATTAAGTGTTCTGGAGAATTTCCATTCTTCTCAATGTTACCCATAATTTGTTATGATCCACCCAATCAAATGTTTTTGCATAGTAAATAAAACACAAGTAAACATCTTTCTGGTATTCTTTGCTTTCAACCAAGATCCATCTGACATCAGCAATGATATCCCCTTGTTCCACATTCTGTTCTGAATCCAGCTTGCATTTCTGGAAGTTCTCTGTCAATATACTGCTGTAACTGCTGTAACTGTTTTTGAATTATTTTCACTTGACTAAGATTTTACTTGTGTGCGATATTAATGATATTCTTTGGTAATTTCCACATTCTGTGGGATCATCTTTCTCTGGAATGGGTACAAACATGATTCTCTTCCAGTTACTTGGCCAGGTAGCTGTCTTCCAAATCTCTTGGCATAGACTAGTGAGGACCACCAGTATGGCATCCATTTGTTGAAACATCTCAGTAGGTATTCCATCAATTCCTGGAGCCTTGTTTTTCACCACTTCCTTCAGTGTAGCTTTGACTTCTCCCTTCAGTACCATTGGTTCTTGATCATATGCCACCACTCGAAATGGATGAACATCCACCAATTCTTTTTGGTACAGTGGCTCTGTATATTCCTTCCATCTTCTTTTGATGTTTCCTGCATCAATCAATATTTTACCTATAGAATCTTTCAATATTGCAACTCGAGGCTTAAATTTTTCTTCAGCTCTTTCAGCTTGAGAAATGCCGAGCATATTCTTCCCTTTTGGTTTTCTAACTCCCAAGTCTTTGCACATTTCCTTGTAATACTTGACTTTGTCTTTTTGATCTGCTCTTGCAAATATTCTGTTTAGCTCTTTTATCTTGTCATTTCTTCCATTTGCTTTAGCTACTCTCAGTTCAAGGCCAAGTTTCAGAGTCTCCTCTGACATCCATTGTGGTCTTTTTTCCTTTCCTGTCTTTTTAATGACCTTTTGTTTCTTCAGGAATGATGTTCTTGATGTCATCCCACAATTCCTCTGGTTTTCTGTCATTGGTGTTCAATGCATTGAATCTATTTTTCAGATAGTCTCTAAATTTGGGAGAGATATAATCAAGGTTATATTTTGGCTCTTGTGGACTTATTTAAATTGTCTTCAGCTTCAACATGAACCTGCATATAAGCAGTTGATGGTCTTTTCCACAATCAGCTCCTGGCCTTGTTTTGGCTAAAGATACTGAGCTTTTCCATTGTCTCTTGCCACAGATGTAGTCAATCTAATTCTTGTGTTCTCCATCTGGTGAAGTCCATGTGTATAGCCACTGTTTATGTTGTTGAAAAAAGGTATTTGCAATGAATAAGTGTTGGTCTTGCAAAATTATATTACACAATGTCCCGTGTTATTTCTATCACCAATGCCAAATTTTCCAACTATTGGTGATTCTTCTTTTTTTCCAAATTTTGCATTCTAATCACCAGTGATAAGTAACACATCTTGATGGCATGTTCAGTCAATTTCAGATTGCAGAAGTTGGTAAAATTTTTCAATTTCCTCATTTTTGGCTTTGGTGGTTGGTGCGTCAATTTGAATAGTAATAGTATTAACTGGTCTTCCTTGTAGACGTATGGCTATTATCCTATCACTGACAGCATTATACTTCAGGACAGATCTTGAAACATCCTTTGTGATGATGAATGCCAAACCATTCCTCTTCGATTTGTCATTCCCAGCATAGTAGATCATATGGTTGTCTGATTCAAAATGGCGAGAACTGGTCCATTTCAGCTCACCAATGCCTAGGATATCCATCTTTATGCATTCCATTTCATTTTTGAAACTTCCAATTTTCCTACATTCATACTTCATACATCCATGTTCCAAATATTAATGGTTGTTTGCAGCTGTTTCTCCTGTTTCATGCCACGTCAGCAAACAGAGGTTCCAAAAGCTTTACTTTATCCATATCATTAAGGTTAGTTCTACTCTGATGACGTAGCTCTTTCCCAGTCATATTTTGAGTGCCTTCTGACCTAAGGGTCTCATCTTCCAGCAATGTATCAGACAATGTTTCAGGGTTATTCATAAAGTTTTCCAGTAATATATCAGATAGTGTTTCTCTGCTATCCATAAGGTTTTCCCTGGCCAATTCCTTAGGAAGTGGATGGCCTCTTCCTTCTTCCAAGCCTGTCTCAGTCTGAAGGTTCTGCTGAAAACTGTGCACCATGTGCAACCCTACTGGTGTTTAAAATAGCAATGGCACAGCCACCAGTCTCACAGCAACACACAAGCCACCACAGTACAACAAACAGACAAGTTCATCTCCCTTAGTGATTCCAAACCTCTCCGCCCTCCCCTTACCTGGATCTGGGCACCATTGGCCCTACCTTCTCATCTTCCCATCTTGGGTGAGGGCTCTCTCCCTCCCCTTACTTGGATCCAGCCACTCTCAGCCATCGCTTTCATGCTTTCCTGCCTTGGGTGGGAGCACTCTCCCTCCCCTTACCTAGATCCGACCACCATCAGCCATAGCTTACCTGCCTCCCTGCCTTGGGTGGGAGCTCTCTCACTCAGAGTAAGGAGACAAATGGAGCTGTAGCTGCAGACTGTCAGCTGTCCTGATGGCGTGGACAGCCTGAATATTTCCAAGTAGCTTTGAACCTGACAACTAACCTAAATATTGGCCCTGCTCATCAAGGGCTGCATGGACTACTGCACAGGTACCTGA
>NW_006921738.1:5897893-5951715 GCF_000298275.1 Orycteropus afer afer | reverse complement strand
GTATTAGTTCATTACTGTAAAAAGTCAAGGAAAGGTTTATATATGGAAGGAAACTTTCTGGTTACCAGGGGTGGAAGGGGAGGGGAGGAAACACTGCAAAAATTTATCTGACCAGGCTTACTGGTCAGATAAAGACTGGTGGAATCCATGAGACTATGTCCTTTAGTCACCGTTTGGACCTAAAATTGAACTAACCCCCATGGCTCAATCTTCAGCCAAACACCACTCAGGTGTACAAAGTGAACAATAACACTAGGGAGGTATGCAGTCCGTAGAACAACCAACCATTCAAGATCAAAAGGACAGTATCTGTGGAAGTAGAAATTTCAGAAGGTAGAAAGGGGTTAGGAGAGGAGGAGGAATGGAAATGAGAAAAGCAGGGAGAACATGGGATGGGGGATGTTACACTGAGGGGATTGCAATCAATGACATGAGACACAATGTATATGAATTGTTGAATGGAAAACTGATTTGCTCTGTAAACTTTCACCCAAATCACAATAAAAAGTTATAAAATAAATAAATAAAAATTATGATCTCCACGTTGTTAAAAAAAGGGAAAAGATTTCTTTTTTTTCCCCACATTTTACAGGGGAAGATAAACAAGGATACAGACTATATAACATAAGTTTTGTTAGAGGAAAACACAGAGTCCACCCAGGAATAAAGATTATTGTCAGAAAAAAAACTTCCTACAGAGCTAACATCTGGGGTAGGTCCCCGTTTCTCCTGTGAACAAGCCTGGTGATGAGTACGCACTTCTAGAAGCTGCATTAACACTTTCAGACCTAAGGAACGCCATTAAGATCTGCATGTACCCCATCTTCCATGCCAGAACATGGCAGCAAGTCTGCTGCACTGGTCTCTCCTCTTGCCTCAGCCAGTCCTGGCTGCCTACTGATGAGCCGGGGACTGGGCACAGTGGATCAAGACGTCTGCCTCCAACGGCAGCATACATATACTTCCCATAGTTCCCTCTCCTCTCACAACCTTAGGAAAAGGCCACCAGTGTCAAGTTCACCTGCCTGGCTCTCTAGACAACTAAAGTCAACAAAGTGCTATCACTTATTTCTACACAGGAACATTGTGTTCCAAGAAAAAAATAGTTCTACCTCAAGCCTAAAGTGGTAGCAAAGCAAATGAAAGCAGAGCTGCTGTATGTCTCCTGGATAGTGAAAATTTCTGGGACCCAAAGAAGCAGACCTAGCAAAGCTCTCAGGTCCACTGCTGGGATGACTGATCTACTCCTCATGGGTCAGTATTAACTCAGATCGTTCTGTAAGACGGAGCCCTCAGCAGAGCCGCCAAAGCTGTGCTTGGAGGAAGGGGGCAAGAACAGTCACAGTGTTATTCCTAAAGAAACCCCAGGGCTCCATCTAGTTACTGAAAAACACATCTGGAAAGAATTCACCTGTTGTGACCCCTGTTTGCTCAACAGCAAAACAAGAGAAAACACCACAGAAAGCTCAATTGGAGTGATCTCCCCAACTACTGAGGCTGAAAGTTTTCCCACCTGAGCAGCATAAATGAGCCAAACTGCATAACAGGATAATGAAAGATGCAATCACAATAAAATAGAAGGGCCAAAATCTGAGTGTAGTTGGTAATTATGCAGGAATGGAATATAAAGAAGCCATTCCAAGGTTCCTGCATTTCCAAGTGATCCTGAGACAGAGAAGGTCAAATGCCAGAGACTACTCCTTCAGTTACAACAGACCTCCCCACGCAGGTCCTGTGTCTTGAGCAACAGCTCTAAGCCCTTCTGTTAATTAGTTTATCAGGCTAATCTCAGTGCCAGAATTCACAAAGTTGGTATTTGTTCTTTCCTGCTACCAAAACCAGAATTCTACCTGGTAAGATTCACAACAGAAAAGAATGAGGGGAAAAAAAAATAATAATTTGTGGTTCTTTATGCTTTGATTGTGATGATGTGTATTATTTATCTGAGTAAGATTTTTTTTTTCCTGATAGAGATGTATCCTTCCCCCCCCCCCGCAAAAAAAGAAAAGTATGAGTAAAGCTTAGATCTCTAATATAAAAAGCAAGACCTGAGGAAAATTAAATAGGGAGTTAAATGTAAAAATGCATTTATTGCCCCAACCAAATAATAAATGGCCTCAAATAAATAGGTTTAACAATATTAACAGTCATTAAATATCTAAACTATTTACTCTGCCAGTTCAAGAACATTAACCACAAAAACAATTACTGCTGTAGACTTTGCAAATATTCCAGTTAACTCAGCAGGCGAATCATGGAGCTTGGAGTCAGCTCTGGGTTTGATTAACAGTTCCATGACAGACAGCAAGTTTACCTCTCAAGGCTTCCTTATGGGGAAAACACCTACCTCATAGGAAGAGTTTTTGAGAATTCAGAGAGAGATGAATGTACAAAGCCATACAAATGCATGGACAAGGGAGGCACCCTACACCCAGCTAGTTTCCTATTCCACTAAATAGTCTAAATAAACATCCTTAAATGTCACTACTGCAGCTTCTCAACCCACAATGAAGCCTTACTGTTTAACGTATCCACTTCTTTCCATTCCCAACATACCAATCTCATCTTGCATCATATTATAATACTCCATCAGTCAAATTCGCCTCTCCTGGAACATCTGGATTTCTTACATATTTACAGCTTTCCATTTCCATGCTCTTACAAATACTAGCACTCCCTCCTCTATGCATTTACCATAGAGGATTATGGATTTGTGTGAAAAGAATGGGACTGGGTGGGATGGGGCAAAGATGGTGGTTGTGTGTTTAAAGGCAGTGGTACATCTGGTGCAATTCCTAATTTCTAATCAATAATTTTTTCCCCTTTAAAACAGAACAGTTGGAGAACTATATATGTGTAGCAGTTGGTGACAATTAGAAATGCCTGTTTCTTACCAGATAAGGTCCCTGGGTAGCACAAAAGGTTTGCTCTATGCTATTAACTGAAAGGTTGGTGGTTCAAATCCACATAACAGCACCCTGGAAGAAAGGCCTGGTGATCTGTTTCTGGAAATACTACAGTGAAATGAAACTTTCATGGAGCTGTTCTACTTTATAACACATACAGTTGCCATGAGTCAGAATTGGTTTAACAGCAATGAGTTTGGGTTTTGTTCTTTTCTTTTTTTGAGGAAGCGGTGGTCCTTACCAGACACGTTACATTCAAGTGATCCAAATTTCTATGTAGCAAATAAAAATTTACAAATCAATGTTAAAAAAGAAGGAAAAAAAGAAAAACCACTGCCATTGAGTTGATTCTGACTAATAGTGACTGTATAGGGCAGAGTAGAACTGTCCCGTAGGGTTTCCAAGGCTGTAAATCTTACAGAAGCTGACCATCTCATCTTTCTCCCACAGAAATGCTGGTGGGTTCAAACCACTGACCATTTGGTTAGCAGTCAAATACTTTAAAAACTGCACCACCAGAGCACTTTAAAATGAAAGAAGATAGTAATAATTAGATCCAATTTGCTTCATTATTTTATTGGAAATAAAAATGATTTATACTGTCTAATTTTCACAACAGTATTTTCAAACAGCATCCTGAAAGAAAAAGATAAACCAGCTGATATTTTTAAAGGCACAAAATGTGAGGTCATTTTAGGTCACGAGTAGTTTTTGTTCATCTGTTTTTATCCATTTAGTTATTTCAATTTACACTCAATCCTACGAACAATCCTCAAGTCGATCCAAAATTTATTTGTAAATATATCAAACTTCTTTTTAAAAAAAGATTTTAAAGCAAATTAAACAGCATCTGTTGCTATTAAGTACAGGAAAATTCAAACTGTCTTTATGGAATATGAATAAAATAATGTTTTTAAAAATAAAATTTATAATACCATCTTTAATCTAAGAAGTATTATTTAGCTAATCTAAATAATACTTTTCTGCTTAAAACGACTCTTTTATCACAGAGCAAACCAAATGAAGAAAAAGATTTAAGAAACTCCCAAGGAGGTAGTGGAGAGTCTATTATTGCCACAGGGAATTATAGGTCAAAAAAAGTTTGGAAAAATCTGCCTATATCAACAATTCACATATACTTCCATTAAACATAGAACAAAACTTCTGCCTTTATTGTTAAACACACACACACAAAAAAAAAAACTTGTGTTTTTTTTGACGAAAGTTTCTAACACCAAATCTTACCCTAGTAGATTATTGGTGTAGTGCCTAAAGCATTTGACTGCTAACCAGAAAGCTGGCAGTTCAAACCACGCCCCCCCCCAGCCACTCCTCAGAAGGAAGATTGGGTAATTTACTTCCATAGTGATACCACCTCGGAAACCCAAGGAAGGGTTGCTATGAGTCAGATCCAACTGGACGGCTGTGAGTTTGGGGTTTTTTTGGATATGAAAGGAGTGTATCCTCCTAATTCTTTCATATTCTCACCACCTAGGGGTTCTTCTACAATAAATGCTGGCTCATAATTGCTAATGTTTGTATTTGTTTAGCACCGTTCACATGAAGTATTTTTGTGACAGATAAAAACTGCTGTTATGTTAATGTCATAGTCAGAAGACCAAAAATTCAAACAGTATTTACTATTTTTGTCAATGTAGTCAGGTAAATGGAAAGAGGCAAAGCAAGAAGTCTTACTCCCACCTATGAGTAAGCCATATAAGAATCAAAGGACTTTTCTGGTCCTCAGTTTTCTCCTCTCTAAGAACAAGAGGTTACCTAATGAAAAACTGGGCCTGGGCAACAATCATCAGTGGCAGCTAAAGTTACTGGTGAAAGAATTTTTAAAAATTAAAGGAGGAGACTGGATGATGGCAGACCCTGTTCCTTTGGCTAACACCACTGCTGTTTCCAACCTTCTCCCGTAAGGTCTCCTCTATAGAGGCCACAAAGGAACTCTGGTGGTGCAGTGCCTAACGCATTTGACCACCAGTCAGAAGGCTGGCAGTTCAAACCCACCAGCTGCTCTGTGGAAGGAAGATGGGGCAATCTACTTCTGTAACGATTTACCACCTTGGAAACCTAATGGGGGTCACTATGAGTTGGAATCGATTCAAGCAAAAAAAAAAAGTAGGTTTTTTTTTTTTTTTTTTTTTTTGGAGAGTCTACAAGAGCACACACTTACTTTTCATTCTTCTTTGCAGCAAAGAGTGGCCATGTGACTCAATATTGGAAAATGAGATGAAAGAGGAAGTATGCTGGGCATTTCTGGGAAGATGGCTGCTTTTCCTGATAAAAGTGGTAGATGCAGCAGAAGCTGTCCCTTCTCCTTCTCTTCGGACCTGATAGATGCACTGATAGTAGCTGTAGCTGTCTTGCGACCACACAAGAAAGAAAAGACAAAAGAATAGCAGTGACACTGTTCCTGGCAGCACTGAGTCTTTGAGCTGATGAACAAATGCCATAGCAGACATCTTGTTTTATGATTAAAATAAATCTCTATTTATTTTGCCACTGTCAAGGTTTTGTTTTGTTCCACTTGTTGCCAAACACATTCATAACTGATATACTATTTGCCAGATCAGTAAATTTAGAGACCCAAGCGTCTTTCTGCAACCAAGAATGTAAGTCTCCTAAATCAAAAACTATTCACATGAAAGCTTAAGGGAAAAGGACAAAAGTAAACGTTATTTTGATCTCCTGCCCACAGAATCAATTTATTTCATATTCTATAAAACCAGCTCTCAACCTGATTTCATCAAGTCAAAGGATCTCCGGATTGGAAAGATCATTAATTCTAATCACCTGAGTTCTCCCTAAATAATCCCACAAAGCAGGTGCCTAGCCTCTCTCTAGGAGCTCTGGCAGCATAGTGCCTAAGGCACTTGACTGCTAACCAGAAGGCTGGCAGTTCAAACCACCAGCCACTCCTCGGAAGGAAGGTTGGGCAATCTACTTCCGTAATGATATCGCCTCGGAAACCCAAGGAGGGGCCGTTAAGAGTCGGGGGCCGACTCGATGGCACATAACAACAAGAAGCCTCTCTGCCTGAATTTGTTTTAGAGACAAGGCATTCACTACCTCTAGAAGCAGCCCCTACCATCACTGGACAACTATTTCAGAAAAGTCTTTCTTGTATTAACTTGACATATCTACCCATTTATCTACCTTCTAACATCTGAAAAACATTGAACAGAGAGAATCTCTATTATGAATGAGAGTCGTCTAGATGGCTGAAAGCATCTGCACACTGATGCACCAATTCTTCAACCTCTCCTCCTGAGAGAGGCATCAGGTTCTAATGCAGCCACATTACATTTTAAATTTTCCCAGGGCCTAGTGGCCACATTTCAAAAAAGAAAAACAGGTGGAATTTTAATAATATATTTTATTTAACCCAATATATCCAGACTATTATTATTGCAAGAGTCCTGGTAGCACAGTGGTTAAAGTGCTTACCTAAAAAAAAAACTCACTGCCATGGAGTTGATTCCAACTCCTAAGTAGATTGTCCCATCTTCCTTCTGCAGAGCAGCTGGTGGGTTTGAACTGCCAACCTTCTGGTTAGCAGTCAAATGCCATAGCCACTATGCCACTAGAGCTCCTTTAAAGTGCTTAGTGCTAAGCAAAAAGTCAGTGATTCAAATCTACCAACCTCTCTGCAAGAGAAAGATGTGTCAGTCTGCTTCCATAAAAATTTACATTCTTAGAAATCTTATGGAGTGGTTCTACTCTGTCTCATTAGGTCACAATGAGTCAGAATTGATCAACAGCAGTGGGCTTTGGTCACTGTTATTTCAACAAATAATCAAAATAAAACAAATAATGATGAGTAATTACATTCCTTTTTTGTGATAAGTCTTTGAAACCCAGTGTGTATTTTATATTTCAGCACATATCAATTTGGAGTAACCACATTTTAAGTGCTCAATAGCCACGCATGGCTAGAGGCTACTGTACGAAACTAACTGAAGAACTTACGCTGTTTTGTACACATGGACAATAAATGGTATTTGGTAAATCAGATCATTAGCAAAATGCCATAGTGCCAAGTTTCTAAAGTACTGCAAAGACTCCTTTTCTAAGAAAGGGGGAGAGGACATAGAATCTCATGCACCTCTAAGAACATGTCCTTGAATTCCAGAGGTCAATATATCCCAACTGGGAAACATCTTCAAAAGTGGTAAGCCTTTTTTTTTTTTTTTGGCTATGCTTATTTCAAAAGCATACAAAAATGATTCCATTTGCATAGAATGTGAGGAACTCTAAGATCTCACTTTGAAAACACTGCTGGAGCAGAAAAAGTACTGATCTGGGGCCAGGAGATCTTTAGTCTCATCTCTGCTCTGCCACCAAAATCAGTGGTGACCTGAGAAAAGAAATCAATTCCTTTTTCCAGCCTCTTGCCCACTAATCAACACTGCTTTTAGCATTCACAAACCAGCCTTTTAAAAATCCATTGTAGGGCTTCTGATAAGATGGCAGAATAGACAAAAAAATAAAAAATAAAAAAAAAGCTATACAGACCCTCTACAACAAAGAAAAGAAAAACCAATTAAAACCCTTACTGAAGATAATCCTGGAACCCTGAGCTTTGAAGAGGAAAAATAAGTGGATTAAATACCAACTTGAATGAAAAGAGTGAGTAAGGAGACAATGGCACTGTGGCCTGTCAGCTGGCCTGACAGCATGGCCATTTTGAATATTTGCAAGAAGCATTCTGATCCAGGCAGCAACCTGATAATCAGCTCTGCTTGCTGAGGACAGCACAGGTGTTCACACTGGTGGCTGACAACCAGAAAGGTAAAATATTCCCCCTGTTCCCTCGTAATAGAGGTATGGCCCATCCCCACCCACCTTTTAGACCGGCAAGAATCCCATCTTGTACTGTGTGCCTTGCCACCAGCTGCCTTCCAGGCAGGCAAGTAAGAACTGATTCCAGGACTAGAGGTCCGGAGCTTATGGAGGCCATCCTAAAGGAATAATGGGAAAACCCCAAATTTGCAGCCAGCAGGTCAGAAGTGATGTTGTCTTAAGGACTTCTAAGCTTGTGGCTGGGAGCTCTGGTAGCATAGTGCCTAAGGCAATTGACTGCTAACCAGAAGGCTGGCAGTTCAAACCCACCAGTCATTCCTCAGAAGAAAGGTTGGGCAATCTATTTCCACAGTGATACCGCCTCGGAAACCCAGGGAGGGGTCACTACGAGTCAGGGCTGACTCAACAGCACATAACAACAAGCTTGTGGCTGGCATCTGAGGTCTTGGATTCACTTGGTCATCTGAAGGACTATGCCCTTTATCTTATGAGGTCTGATCTAGCTAAGGGTGATTAGACTCAAAAGAAGTGCTATATGTACTGCTGGTGTCAAAACAGAAAGGAACAGAACTGATAATAAATTGATTTGGATTGATCAACACACTTGGTTTCAGAGAAGTGATATTTGATTTGATCTTCCCCAGCACGCATGTTATGTATGGGAAAATCAAGAAACAGAAAGTTCAGTACTAGGAAGAACATAACAGAGAAAACGTGAGGGCCAGTACCTAGTACACTATTATCATCTGGGAGGTCAGGGAAGGCCTCTTTAAGGTCATTCTTTGGAGCCTAAATGAAGAGGCAGCCACACAGAGAGCTAGAGCAGACTGTTCAAGAAGAGGGAACAGTAAGTGCAAAGACCCTGAGATGGATGAGCCTGGCAGCCTCCAGGGACGGAAAGCAATAAAATGTGGCTGAAGCATAAAGAGGGAGGGGAGAAGAATAAGAGGTGAGGTGGAAAAATGGGAGCAGGAGCCAGATTATGAGGAGTCTATATTTTACTAGAAATGCAATGAAAACTCACTGGGATATTTTAAGCTGGGGAATGACATGGCCTGATTTACATTTTAAAAAGATCCCTCTGGCTGCTATGTAGGAAATGAATTATAGGAGGGAAGACTGGAAACAGAGAAACAAGTTAGGACAGTGAGGATGAAAGCCAAACAGCAGTTGAGTAGTTCAAGCTTCTCTCTGCCATCTGTTAACATTATAACATCAGCCCAGAGCAACAGGCTCGTTCCCTTTTGCTTTTTGGCATGTGCTCACTTGCCCTGCAGATGGAGTCACCTGCTGTAGGTTACACTGAGAACCCGAAAAACATCCAAGATCGAACAACCTTCAGATTCCTTTGGCTTCTGATTCCAACTCCACCCAATCCAGGAAAACATATATAATATAATAATATAATATAATATAATTTTATTGATATGTAAAGTAGAAAACAAGAGCAACACAGTCAATGATCATCTTCAACTGCTGCTCAATTAAGCCCAAAATGTTCACAGCAGTTTTGTATAAAAACAATTCACAATTCAAAACCAAATGGTGGAAATAATACTCAAAGGCCTACTTCTCACTGAAAAAGGAGCTCTGGTAGTGTAGTTGTTAAGGCATTTGACTGCTAACCAAAAGGTTGGGGGTTTGAACCAACCAGCCACTCTGTGGCAGAAAGGTGAAGCCTTCTACTTCCGTTAAGATTTATAGCTTTGGAAACCCACTGGGGGTCTCTATGATTCAGAATCAACTGGATGACAGTGAATTTGGATTTTTTAGTTTGGTCTCACTGAAAAACAAGGAGTGCTGGCGGCACAGTGTTTAGTGCTCAGCAGCGAACCAAAAGGTCAGTGGTTTGAATCCACCAGTTAGCAGCCAAGCACTTTAACCACTGTGTGGCCAGGGCTCCTTCTGGCACCTAAGAGGTGCTCTATAAACCTTTTCAGAAAGTGAAAACGATGATGTAATCTCTCAGAATCCTGTACAGCTGTTAAGATTTATGACGACTTTGAATTCTTTTGGACAAACTAGTTTGCACAATGATTCAGAGAGCTGTCATTTTCTAGATATTTTGAGATTACAGTCATGCCATTTTTAAGGTTTCCATCCATCAAATGACTGGGATAAATTAAATCAGACTTTTTGTTTAAATGGAGGACTGCACCAGCTGGAATGGTGCCCCTTACATGGAACTCCTTATTAATCTGAATGGTAAGCCTCCGCCCTGCACTCACTTTGAAATCAGGAGAGGCATAAATTGCTATTAAATAAGTTCTATCCTGATGTGTTTCCATCACTGGCCATTAAAGATGGCCTCAAATTCTTTACTTCTTCTCCCAGTAATAAGTGGAGGATAATTCCCCTCCTCTTAAATCTGGGTTGGTCTCAGTTGTTTACGTGACCAATAAAATGCAAGAGTAGTAGTGTTCTGGTACTAAATAATAAGAATAAGACCCCTGCCCAGGTCTTTCAGGAATGCTCCCTCTGAACACCCAGCAGCTGCTATGCTGTGAGAAGTCCAGGCCCTACGGAGGAACCACATGGAGGCGCTCTGCGTGACAACCCCAGGTGAGTTCCCAGTCAAGAGTCAGCATCAAGTGCCAGCCATCCCGGCCCAGGTACTGGACATGTGAATGAAGCAGCCATGGTAGCAGTGGACCCTCCAGCCCCGGCCACCTGAACTGGCACCATATGATTCAGAAACAAACCACCAAGCTGAATCCTTCCTGAATTGCTAACCCACAAAATCATGAGCAAAATAAAACAACTGTTTTAATCTACTAAGTTTCAAGGTAGTTTGTTATGCAGCAATAGACTCTTAAAAAATAAAATAAAAAATAAGGGCTCTGCTTCAGTTTTTATTTGTTTAATATATTAAACTAAAGAAAAACAAACTCATTGCCATTGAGTCGGATCCAACACATAGCGACTCCTCCTTGGATTTCTGAGGCAGCATCTCTATGGAAGTAGATTGCCCAACCTTCTTTTCAAGTAGATATATTAGAAGTACAGTTTTTAAATTGTTTCTACTTATCCTACCAAAGCCCATTCCATGGAAAAAAGCAACTAAAGAATCACATCACAATATCACTACTGTCACAGAACTCACAGAAGTGTCTTCCTCTCAAGCATTAAAATTATATACACACACACAAACACACACACACATATATTTATACACATTTTAAGGCTTTTCCTATGTTCAGTGACTGCTCTCAACAGAGATTTTATTCATAAAGGACACAAAGCATACAGATCAGGTTACTTTAAATGAATGAATACCTGAATCGATGCAACCAAAGTCACCTGAAACTTATCCAATGCAAATGTCACAGCCTCCATTTGGATGTACAAGTCAAAAATTATGTCATTGGACAAATTATACGTGTTTTCTTCACTCAGTTACCCTGCAGTCAAGACAGAATTTGATTACACTACTTAAGAAACATGAGTGGGACTTAAAACCAGAGATGAAAATGTACAATTCTACCATAAAGATAAAGATCCAAATGCTAAACAACGTTTGCTTGTAATACTAGGAATTTCTGAAATTATTCTCAGTCAGATGCTACGAAAATGAAAAACACTCAATTGCAGATAGTTGAATTCTTTAGAACATCCTTCTGTTTGAACACAGAAATTCTATTATGAAAACAAAAGATCCTCAAAATAGGCAGACATTTTTACCACTATCAGTATGAATGTCACTTATTCTAACAACAGTCATTTCAGACTCTGAGAGTGAGTAGCTTCTGGGAAAGAAGAAAGCTCAGTTTATACCCCTCCTCCTCCCTCTCTCACAACCTTCCTCCAGTCATGTTTGGCTCTCCAAAAAAATATACCAACACTAAGTGGACCCAATAAGGGGAGGGAGATAAACACATACAAAGAGAGAAAGAAAAAAAAAGGGTAATAAATGTTTTAGAAAATCATCAATTTTTCCCATAAGCTGTTACTAAAGTACACCTAATCATATATTATTGCCCATATTTTGCATAACTCACATTCACACTTTACACTGATACACCATTTTCTAAAAATCAACAAAAGAAAGTAACTCCTAAAAAAAACACCTTAAATGCAACAGGCATAACAACGTGAAAATGGCAAAATGCTTTCAAGAGACATTATCATCTTCTAACTTTTTAAGTACACATTTGTCTGCAAATTAACCATTTGCAATAATAATAAAATCATAACAAAAGCATATCAATGTCAACACTTACATCATTGGAGTATATAGAACTCCAGAATTAATTACAGATTTATTTACTTTTGATGAGAATAGTTAAGGAAAAACTAACCATTTCCTCTAAACAGAACCCCTTTCTTCAGCAGCAGTAAATCATTAATACAGTGTAAGCCATGTCTAAAAACATATGTAGTTACGCATTACATTTCCAGACTACTTAAAAGGGTAAAGTAGCTGGTTGTTGTTGTTGTTGTTGCTAGGTGCCATCGAGTCGTTTCCGACTCATAGCGACCCCATGTACAGCAGAACGAAACACTGCCCAATCTTGCGCCAGCTCCACAATCCCTGCTATATTTGAGCCTATTATTGAAGCCACTGTGTCAATCCATCTCATTGACGGCCTTCCCCTCTTTTCTCTAACCTCCATCTTACCAAGCATGACATCCTTCTCCAGGGAATGGTCCCTTCTGACAACATGACCAAAGTAGGTGAGACGAAGTCTGGCCATTCTTGCCTCCAAGGAGCATTCTGGCTGCACTTCCTCCAGGACAGATCCATTAGTTCTTTTAGCAGTCCATGGTACTTTCAGCATTCTTCGCCAGCACCACAACTCAAAAGCATCAACTCTTCTTCGGTCTTCCTTATTTACTGTCCAGCTCTCACATGCATACGAGGCGATTGGAAATATCATGGCTTATGTCAGGCACACCTTAGTCCTCAAGGAGACATCCTTGCTCCTCAGCACCTGAAACCGTTCACTCCCGTGCAACTGATGGGGGAAATTAATACATCAAATTTACCTCTTTAATCATCAGGGTGGTCTAACATTTTCAGGCAGACAGGAGCCTGTCATCAGGGCCCTGAAGACTTATCTTTCTCAACTGAAATGATCATACCTCAGAAAAAGGTCTTTAATTAACACATGGCTACAAAAAAAAAAAAAAAAAGGGAAAAATGTAGCTTATACAGGAATTTAATTATAATGTTCTCCTCATAGTCCCAGACACAGAAGTCATTTAATAGTTTTAATAGTTTTAAGCACGAAATTATTTCATTTAGTCAAATAACTTTTTGCAATTTCAAAAACTTTTGTGATTATCTGGTCAATTCATGGATCTGTTTAACAAATAATTATGATGTCTCCTGCAACATGCAGTGACAGCAGAGGACTTGGTGCACTCACTGATCAGAAACTACAGCCTTCAATACATAAACTTCAACATAAAGAAAACAAAAATCCTCACAACTGACCAATAAGGAACATGATGATAAATACAGAAAAGACTGAAGTAGTCAAAAGTTTCATTTTACTTGGATCCACAATCAATGCCCACGGAAGCAGCAGTCAAGAAATCAAATGATATATTATTGCATTGGGCAGATCTGCTGCAAAAGACCTCTTTAAAGTATTAAGAAGCAAAGCTGTCACCTTAAGGACTAAGGTGCACCTGACTCAAGCCACTGTATTTTTAATAGCCTCACATGCATGCGAAAGCTGGACAACAAATAAAGAAGACTGAAGAAGAGCTGATAACGTCTGAATTATGATTTGTCAAAGAATGTTGAATATACTATGGACTGTCAGAAGAGTAAACAAATTTTTCTTGGAAGAAGTACAACCAGAATGCTCCTTAGAAACAAGGATGGCAAGACTTCATCTCACATACTTTGGGCATATTATCAGGAGGGACCAGTCCCTGGAGAAGGACATCATGCTTGGTAAAGAAGAGGACCTTCAACAAGATGGACTGACACAGTGGCTGTAACAATGGTCTTAAACATAGCAATGATTGTGAAGACAGCTCAGGATCAGGTAGTGTTTCGTTCTGTTGTACATGGGGTTGGAACTGACCTGATAGCATCTAACAACAACAACAACAATATAGGGCAGACACTGTCCTAGCCTCTGAGGATACAGGGTGTTAAAGGAGGCCATACTTCTCATGGAGCTTACCGTCTAAGAAAGAGTAACTCACTGGTAAAGTAACAAACAAGTCCAATGGAATACAGAGGATAATTTCAGATTGTGTTAAATGCTACGAAGAAAATAAAACAAGAAGATATGGCAGAAAGTGACTGGGGGAGGGGAGGGCCAGGAGACTTGGCTAATTTTTATTGATCAGGTAGGCTTCATGAAGAGACCTGACACCCAAACTGCTAACGGAGCTGACTGTTAGAGCAAGATAAAGAACAGATTGTGCCAGACAGAAGAAACAGTAGAACAGAAGCCACATGATTAGGAACTACCCTGGCTAACTGAAGAGACAGAAGGAGACCTGTGTGGCTGGATCACAGTGAGAAGAGGCAGATGTGACAGGAGAAATAGCAGGAGCTTTCAGGTCACAGAGGGTCTCATGCATTCTAGTCAAGAGTTCCAATTTTATTCTCAGTGCAAGGGGAAGCCATTGGAGAAGGGTTTTAAGCAGAGGAATAACGTGATGTGAATTTTTTAAAGATGGTTCTGGCTGCTGTGTGGGAAATGGATTACAAGAGAGAACACATGGAGACAAGGGATGCAGACAAGTAGACATTATTTGGGGAACATTTTAGAAGACTTGCTAATGTTACAGACATGGAGCATGGGGAGAGGAGGCAAGCTGGGGCTGAAAAAGAAGGAACTAAGGATGATTTGTACGTTTTTGGCTGGAACAACTGGGTGGTCCATTTGAAATAAAGTAGACATGGGGTGATTTGCAGAAGGGAAAAGGAAATTAAGATTTCTGTTTGGCTCAGTGTAATTTCAGAGCCGAGGACATGATGCACAGAATATGTATATGACAACCAAAGAAGCATATCTAGCTGATTGGAGAACCTTAATTAGACCCTATTTACCTCCTAATCCAGAAGTCTTAAAATTAAAAATATTAAAATGAGATTTCCAAATTTAAAAAGTTCTAGTTTTGCTATCACCAATTGTTCACACTAAGGCTCAAAATAATTTCAAGATAAATGTGCATTAAAAATCAAAAGCCTATATGAATTCACATGATAAAATTCATAGGACTATACATACACACACACACACACACACACAGATGTAAAAACTGTCCCAATAAGGTCTTTTTAGAGATAACGTGCCAATATCAAATTCCCTGGTTTTGAGTATGAACTATGATTACATAAAATATTATCATTGGGAGAAGCTGGGCAAATTATTCTGGGGAACTCTCCAGGAACTCTCTTTGTAACTTCTTGTTTGTCTTAAATTATTTCAAAGTAAAAGTTAAAAAACAAAACAAAACAAAAACTGCTTGCCCAAAGACGCAGGCACAGAACCAGTGGGAGATAGGGAAAGAATATGAGCCCAAATGACGTGACTATACCCCTACTTTCATAATTTATTGTTGCTGTTGTTGTTGGGAAGGTGTACAGCAGAACAGACACCAATTCAAGCATCCACAAGTACAGTGCAGTGACACTGATGAATTCTTCAAGTTGTGCGACCATTCTCACCCTCCTCTTCTGTGAACATAAAGTCACTGCTCCCCAAGTTTCCTGTGCAATCTTTCAAATTACTGCTGTTAATTTGACCCCACATAGATCTTAAAAAAGCAAAATGCTTGAGGCAGATATCCGACACTAATTAAGCTAAACTATCATCTGGTTTTAAGAAGATTTCAGGAGATATTGACTGTCTTAGTTATCTAGTCCTGCCGTAACAGAAATACCACGAAAACATGGTTTCGACAAACAGATTTATTTCCTCACAGTTTCAGAGGCAAGAAGTCTGGATTCAGGGCACCAGTGCTAGCAGAAGGCTCTCTCTCTCCGTCAGCTCTGGGAGGAGGTCCTGGTCTCCTTCTAACATCTGTGGGCCCAGTGTTCCTTGGAGATCTCCATGGTTTGGTGTCAATCTTCCCTTGGGTCCAGGAGGTTCCTGATGCAGCGCCTGGGGTCCAAAAGACCCACTCCGCCCTCGGCTCTACTTCCATGGTACTGAGGTCCCTCTCTCTCTGCTGGATTCTCTCTCCTTTTATCTCTTGTAAGATAAAAAAGGATGCAGCCCACATCCCAGGGAAACTCCCCTTACGCTGGATCAGGGCTGTGACCTGATTAAGGGTATTAATCCCCTTACAACTGATTGGCTGATCACATCAGATCACATCATGGCGGATGATCACATCATTACATAATTGTCAAACATTGAGAGTCATGGCCACGTCAAACTGACATTTTTGGGGGGGAAATAATTTAATCCATAGCATTGCCTGTGTCATAATTTTGATTAAGTGTTCTTTAAAAAAAAAAAAAAAAAGGCATCACGTTGATTACCACCTGTTTCCTTTAGTGGCTAAAGAGAAACTCCCTTTGTGTTCCTCTGGAAGGCGGTTAGAACCTTTGGAAGGCGGTTAGAACCTTTGGAAGGCGGTTAAACCTTTGGCTGGATCTGCTTCTCCCTCAGTCAAGAACACAGTAAAATGCAAGTGGCAGTTAGTAACCTGGGAGCCAAAACCTGCATTTGGCTGGCTCTCACAGTCTTTATTAGGTGTAAACTCTGTTCTAAAACAATTAAAGCATCTGTACTCTCATTTGCTGAGTAGATTGAACAAAACTGACTTAAATGATTTAAGCCATTTGTGGAAAGAATTGGAATGTGGCTTCAATGACCCAGAATGAGGTTGGGGAAAGTGGCCTGGGGTGGGATTTTATCCCATTAATCTCTGGTCACTGCTCTCACTGGCCTGAAAAGAAACTACCAATAACACTAAAAGACAGGCAGCTGTGTCCCCATTACAGGACCACCAGCCATCAGTGCACTTGCTTGAAAAGAGGTGTGTGTGTGTGTGTGTGTGTGTGTGTGTGAGTTTTAATAGGCTGGGGAAGAGTGGAAGAAAAGGAGGTATAGAGTGAGAGTAACGGGACAGTATCAGCAAAGCTCTAAGAAGCCTGGAGCCAAGAAGACCCAGAAAAGGAATCACAGAACAAGTTGTACCATTTCCCTTTCAAAAGGGAAACTGCAGAGTTAAGCATTATGTAACTCCAAGCCCCATGCAGAGACCAGCCATGATATGGGATTCTCAGTACCTTCCAAAGCTTATCACAATCAGGTTTAGCAGTAGTTGGATTTTTTTTAGTTAAAGTGAGAAGTGAATGAGAGTCTCTAGGTCAACTAAGATCTGGAGAAATCTGGTGGATCTGGGACTGTTTGTGAAGTCAACACCCTGGAAGACAGAAGCTGGAGTGATCTTTTCTCTCTTCCTAAACCACTTCCCTTATACTCAAGACTCACTCCCCTCCTTATCTCTCCAAAATCAAAAAACGAACCCACTGCCATCAAGTTGATTCTGACTCATAACGACCCTACAGACAGATAGAACTTCCACATAAGGTTTTCAAGGCTGTTAATCTTTATGGAAGCAGAATGCCTCATCTTTCTCCCCAGAGAAGCTAGTGGGTTTGAACTGCCAATCTTCTGATTAGCAGACAAATGCTTACCCATTGTGCCACAAGAACTCCTTTAACAGGCTTTAGTGCATAGTTTTATCAGGAAAAGTCTTTTCTCCTTCAAAGATAGGCCCAGAGCTAGCTATTTCATAGCTTTCCCAATAATAGGGAATGCTGCACTTGCTAATTGGACTGTAATCCCAGGAAATTGAAATCTTCAAAGAAGTAAAAAATTATGCTCTCTTGGGGGCTCTATTCTCTGAGAAAGCCCTTTGGTTTGATTGAAAGCCTGACACAATGGAAGGTATACGGTGTTGGCACTCCATTCACTCATGGTTATTTGTAGGCTGCTGCCAAAATGTTCATAGATTCACATGCTTGCCACCCATCTTTTGCCATATAAACTGCAAATTCCTTGAAGGATGTCATGGATTGAATTGTGTCCTCTGAAAATGTGTTAACTTGGCTAGACTATGATTCCCAGTATTGTGTGTTTGTCCTCTACTCTGTGAAGTATCTGCCATTTTCTGATGTGCTGGAAATCCTAACATCTATGTGTTAATGAAGTAGGATCAGTGTGGAATGATTCTTCAGTCACAGCCCTACAAGAGTGTGTAACTGGTCATGCCCTTACTCAAGTCACATCCTTATGCAAGTCACACCCTTCCCCAAATCACATACTTGTTTGCGCCACCTTTTATCTTACAAGAGATAAAAAGGAAAAAGAGGTGAAAAAAGAAGAGAAGGCTCTCACTACTACCAAGAAAGGAGAGCCAGGAGCATAACACATCCTTTGGACCTGGAGTCCCTACGCTGAGAACCTCCTAGACCCAGGGGAAGACTGATGCAAGACACATAGAGATTTCCAAGGAACCCTGAGTTCACAGATGTTGAAAGAAGGCAAGAACCTTCCCCTAGACCCAGCACCCTGAATTCAGACTTCTAGCCTCCTCAGTTGTGAGAAAATATATTTCTGTTTGTTAAAGCCATCCACTTGTGGCATCTCTATTATAACAGCACTAGATAACAGACAAAAGAAAAGGATTCTTACTTCTATTTCTGTTGTAATCTTTTTGATGCCTTGTAGGGCCCACAGCACTCAGTGGCCACTCAAACTGTATTGTCAACAAATTCCTTAAAAGATTGAGAAATGTAATACAGCTACACTTCTGAATAACAGAAAGAGCACAAAGGCTGCCTCAGGGAATGGGAACAAATTCATACCCCTGCTTGGCATTACTTGTCAGGAGGTCTGAGTCTTGATGATAAATGATTTCCTTCAAAAGAGGTGAAAAAAAAGACAAGATTGGGGGTGGAGGTTGTAAAAAAAATACACAAAATACCTAATGGATGGGAACAAAAGGCAAATGCTTCTGGACTGCAAACCTTGCTTAACTTTTTTTTTTTTTTTTTTTTTTTTTTGTGGTTAGTACTCAAATGTTAACATTATCTCATCATCCCAATACTTAAAACCTTTGAGACTAAACCATGAGTAAGTATACAGGATAAACTGAAATTAAATCTGTGTGTGACTGCGCAGAGTACAAAGGCGTTTTATCTGTTCCGTTTACCTAATACTTTTTCTCTTATGTACAATTTTAGAAATGAAAGAAAAGGTTCAGTTGCCCTGGTTTGATAAATCTGCTCTTCTGGTGAAATTTAACTGAAAAGAAATGGCATACTTTCACAGAAAAAGTCTACCCTAAAGAAAGACCTCCCCAGTTTTGGGCCTCAAAACATTTTCAGAATTAAAGCATTAGTTTTAATCCAGCACTCTGTTAGGCACCAAGAAAAGATAGGTGAACAAAGTTTGTTCCTGTCTGCAAAGCTGTTGTTGTTGTGGTGGTTGCTGTTGTTGTTGCCTCTCTCACTATATACTAGGATTCAGTAGCAGACTTTCTCTGTAAATGGCCAGATACTGTAACTCTGAGCCCCATTCAGAGACCACCCATGACATGGGATTCTCAGTACCTCCCAAAGCTTATCACAATCGGGTTTAGTAGCCTAAATACTTTAGGCTTTGTTGGCCATGGAGTCTCTGTTGCAACTACCCAATATGTTGTCACAGTGTGAAAGCAGCCATAGATGACGTGTAAACAAATGAGGATGACTGTGTTTCAATAAAGCTTTATTTATGGCTATCGAAATTTAATAAAATTTTCACATACCATGAAGTATTCTTTTTTTTAATCACTTAAAAATGTGAAAACCATTCTTAGCTCATAGGTCATGAGCCTTGATTTAGCCCCTGAAGTGTGTCAACTTCCACCTTACATCAAAGGCAAGATAGCAACAAAAAAATCAAATTGGCTCAAACACAGTTCAGCTTATTTCTACAAGGAGAAGCCTGTTGAGAAAGGAAAGGAAAAAATGAAAGGAACAGCAGGAGAATGCAAAATGTGCTAAAAGAAGGAAAAGGAAAGCCCATAAGAAGTTAGAAAACTGCAGGTTTAAAAAAAAAAAAAGGTTAAAGTTTGGATGTTTAAAAAAAAAAAGAGGCCAAGTCTCTAGGATATTTGTGGGAAAAGAAGGGGTAAAAAAGAAAAGAAAGATTAGAGCTGAAGGCTGGCCCAGGGGATGGAATGGAGATTAAACTGTAAGGAAACAGAACATCATAAAGACTAAAGGAGGAGCCTAGGATTTAAGAGACAAGGCTACCGTGTGCCCAAACTTAACGTGTCAGCCGGCAAGGAGAGTTCTAGTATGAGAAGCCTATTACAATGCATGTGGGGGATGGGTAGGGAGGGTGGGATTTTCATTTTGTGTTTTTTTCTTTGTGCAGTGTTCATGGGAATAGCAGTATAAAGAAGCCAATCCAAATCTTCACACTTAGAATTTCTTTCATCCTCAAAACAATTTGGTCCTGGGAAAAGCTGGGCTTCTAAGATTCCAACCCTTGGATGCACTCCTATATCTAACCTGTAACTTCAAGACTAGAATTTTCAATAATAAAGAAGTTAGGTAAGGCAAGATAAGGGGCACCCTCAATGTGCGATTTAATTATTACAACAGACACTAATAATGCTGATAAAATGGATTGATAACCAAACAAACAAGTTAGAAATTGACTTGGACAGAGACCAGAACAAATATTGTTTTTCAGCTTGGTAAAGTGAATGGCTGGCTCATAGGTGGCATTCGGCAAATACTAAATAGTAAACACTACAAAAATGCCGAAGGATCACTTTCATGAAGGATCAAGGACTGAAGAATTGTATCTGTTGGCTATCTAGGAATAGTTGAGAAATAAAGTGATGTAAAAAATAGTGAAAACGGTTAAGGTTCTTGGAGGAGAGAAGTAAGATGTGGGGAGTAAATAAGATAATTAAGAAAAGAAGAGACTACTACAGATTTATTTATTGACCCTACAAGCTTTCTGGCTTGGCTGCTAAACACAAGGCTGGTAGTTCAAGTCCACCCAGGGGTACCTCAGAAAAAACACCTGCTTATCGACTTCTGAAAAAACAGCCACTGAAAACTCTATAGATCACAGTTCTACAATGACACACACGGGAATACCACGAGTCAGAATGGACGTGATGGCACTTAACAGTGGTAAAGATATCGAGCAATGTGCTGGCTTCTAAGAATATGAGATGAAAAACTAAGGTCTTGCCCTCAAAGAACTCTTGTCTATTGGGAGACAAAAGGTGACACAGTATAGGACATGTCATAACAGAAATATGCCCCTGGTACTTTGGAAACACAGAAGAAAAGTTCCTTGACCAAACATAAAGGGGGTAGCAGAAAGGTTCAAGAGGTGATGTATGTACTGAATGACTTAAATAATAATAATAATAACAAAACATAAAAACTTTCTGATTATTTGAGTAGTAATATTGTCAACTGAAGAAAAGGTAGAAACAAAAATAAATAAATAAATCTCACTGAGGACGAGGAGGATAGATTTCATGTGAGAGATGACATACTGAGCTTCAGGTACAGAGGACCAGAATGGAGCTATCTATTTGGGCTGAAATACAGGCTTAGGAGTCATTCACACTGAGGTGGTCATCAAGCCATGGGTACAGATGAGCTTTGCCCAAGAAGAATGGTATACTGAGAAGAAGGATTTAACAGAACTCGGGAGAAAACAAGCACTTGTCAGCAGAGTAAGAACAAGCTGAGAAATAATACACAGAGAGGTAGGAGATAAAACATGACCAAAGAAGGAGACAATATCAAGAAGGAAAGAGGGAGTGGCCCACAATGTCAAATGCTACAAAGATAGCATGTGGCAGCTTAAGGACTTAACCAAAGGTCACTGACGACCTTGTGAAAACAGTTTCAGTGGGAAGAAGTAAAAGGACCACAGCTTGAGAAATGAGTCATGTGTTAAGTGGGTATAAGACACTGAAGGAAACCCAAGAAAATAAAAGCTGCCTAAATCATCTTCAGGTATTGAAAAGAGACACCTAGGCAGCTTAAACAAAAAAAAAAAAAAAAGGAAGGGGAAAGTGCTTAAAAGTCTCTCATTCTGTACTTCAGATCCTCTGGGAATTTCATGAACTGAGAAAAAACAAAAAAAAATAAGCTCAATGTCATCAAGTAGATTCTGACTCACAACAGCCCTAAGGGCCTGAGTAGAATTTCCCCTTATGCCTTCCAAGGTTATAGATCTTTACAGAAGCAGACTGCCTCATCTGTCTCCAGTGGAGTGGCTGGTGGGTTCAAACCTCTGACCTTTTCATTAGCAGTCAAATACCTTAACCACTATACCACCAGAGCTCCTTACAGAGAAGACAAAAGGTAAGGCCAGAGAGAAAAAATGGCCTTTATTGACCACCTGCTGGATAATGTTAAAAGTACTACCAACATTTACATAGGGAGCTCTGGTGGTGTAGTGCCTAAGGCATTTGACTGCTAACCAGAAGGCTGGCAGTTGAAACCCACCAGCCACTCTTCCGAAGGAAGGTTGTGCTACTTTTGTAGCACAGCAATTTATGTTTTGTAAGATTTATTCATATATCCCCTCATTTGATCTTAATAACTTGGAGATGAGCACATATTTTACACATGAGGAAATTAAAATTTAGAGAAAAACAAAGTAACTTATCTGAGGTCACACACCAGATAAAAGGTGGTAGCAGGACTTTGTTCAAAACCCAAATCTGCATCTTACATTCTTACAGAGCATTTTCACAGAATGAAATTTTGCATGAAAAGACAACAGCAACTAGAAAGATTAGATAGGAACCTTAGGGGGCAGTGAGTTCATGTTAATGAAGAAGGAGTGATGCAGAAAGGAGGGTGAGAATGGCTATACAACTCAGAGAATATAACCAATGTCACTGAATTGTACATGTAGAAACGCTGAATTGGTATATGTTTTGCTGTGTATATTCTCAACAACAAAATAAAACCTTTAAAGAAAAAAAATGTTGTATGGCCCTGGGCTGTGTCTCAGCTTTCTCATATGAAAAACGCGACTAGTAGTAGAATCTAGCTTACACTATCAATAAATGTAAAATATTTAAAGGGTTGGTTCATAAGTGTTCATGTTATGAGAACTGGAAAACATTTAGTAACAACAACATTAGTCTCTAATAAATTAAATGAACATAACCAGTACACCTATTCACCCCATCTTCCTCCTCCTGTGTATCCTCTCCTGGTAACTCTGCATAATTGTCCACACCAGGAATCTCTGTCATCCTGGAATCCTCTTCCCCCTCACCCCAAGGTCAATCAGGCGAAGTCCTTCTAATCCAGCCTTTCTCAACCTTTTGTTCATTACTGCCCCTTACCAAGACTTTTTAGGAGCTCTGGTAGCTCAGTGCCTAAGGCACTTGACTGCTAACCAGAAGGCTCAAACCCACCAGCCAATCCTCGGAAGGAAGATGGGGCAATCAACTTCTGTAGTGATACTGCCTCAGAAACTCAAGGAGGGGTCGTTATGAGTCAGGTCCGACTCGAGTCGATGGCAAACAACACCACCACCACCACCAAGAGGACTTTTTAAGGACCTCTGATAGTGTAGTGGTTAAAACATTTGGCTGCTAATCAAAAAGTTCAGCAGTTAGAACCCACCAGCCACCCTGTGGGAGGAAGATGAGGCAGTGTGCTTCATAAAGATTTACAACCTTGCAAACACTATGCACAGCTCTACTCTATCCTAAAGGGTCATTATGAGTTGGAATCAATTCGATGGCAGTGGCTGTTTTTGTTTTTCTTTTTCACCTAAGCTTTTGAGACCTTGTTTTTCCCCTAACTGCATCCCCACTACTCCTTTGTCAGTCTGTGGTACTGTGGTAGATTGCATGTAGCTATGAAGCTGGAAGCTATGCCACTGCTATTTCAAATACCAACAGGGTCACGCATGGTGGACAGGTTTTAGCAGAGCTTCCAGACTAAGACAGACTTGGAAGAAGGAAGAGGCTATCCACTTCTCAAAGAACTGGCCAGTGGAAACCTTATGAATAGCAGGGAAACACTGTCTGGTATGTCACTGGAAAACTTTATGAATAGCCCTGAAATACTGTCTGATATCATGCCAAAATATGAGCCCCTCAGCTCAGAAAGTACTCAAAATATGACAGGGGAAGAGCAACCTCCTCAAAGTAGAGTTGACCTCACTGATGTGAAAAGAGTAAAGCTTTGAGGACCTTCATTTGCTGATGGGGGATGACTCAAAATGGAAAGAAACAGCTGCAAACATCCATTAATAATCAAAATGCAGAATATATGAAGCATGAATCTAGGAAAATTGGAAGTTGTCAAAAATGAAAACCAAAAAACCAAACCTACTGCCGTCAAGTCGGACCCAACTCATAGAGACCCCTCCTTGGTTTTCCGAGGTGGTATCACTACAGAAATAGATTGCTGAACCTTCCTTCCAAAGAGTGGATGGTGGATTGGAACTGCCAGCCTTCTGGTTAGCAGTCAAATGGTATAAAAAATGAAAGAGAATGCATAAAGATCATTATCCTAGGCATTAGTGAGCTGAAACAGACTGGTACTGGCCATTTTGAACCAGACAATTATATGGTCTACTAGGCTGCAAATAATATACTGGTGTGACATTCATCATCACAAAGAATTTTGCAAGATCTGCCCTGCCATGCAATGCTGTCAGTGATAGGATAATATCCATATGCCTATGAGAAAGACTTATTATTTAAATTTATGCACCAACCACTAAAGGCAAAGATGAGGAAATGGAAGATTTTTACTTCTGCAGTCTGAAATTGACCAAACATGCAATCAAGATGTATTGATGATTACTGGTGACTAGAATGCAAAAGTTGGAAACAGAGAAGAATCACAGGTAGTCATAAAATATGACCTTGGTGATAGAAATGATGCTGGAAATCACATGATAGAATTTTGCAAGACTAACAACTTATGCCCATTGCAAATACTTTTTTTCAACAACATAAACAGCAGCTATACACATGAACCTGACCAGATGGACTACACAGGAACCAGATCAACTACATCTGTGGAAAGAGGCGATGGAGAAGGTCAGTATCTTCAGCCAAAACAAGGCCAGGAGCTGACTGTGGAACAGACCATCAACTGCTCATATGCAAGTTCAAGTTGAAGCTGAAAATTAAAACAAGCCCACAAGAGCCAAAATATGACCTTGATTATATCCCACTTGAATTTAGAGACCATCTGAAGAATAGATTTGATGCACTGAACACCAATGAGCAAAAACCAGATGAGTTATGGGATGACATCAAGAACATCACCCATGAAGAAAGCAAAAGGTCATTAAAGACAAGAAAGGTAGAAAAAACAAAAATGGATGTCAGAAGAGACTCTGAAACTTGCTCTTGAATGCAGAGTAGCTAAAGGAAATGGAAGAAATGACAAGATAAAAGAGCTGAACAGAAGATTTCAAAGAGCAGCTCAAGATGATAAAGTATGTTATAATGAAATGTACAAAGACCCAGAGTTAGAAAACAAAAAGAGAAGAACACACTTGGCATTTCTCAAGCTGAAAGAATTGAAGAAAAAATGTCCTTTCTTCCTTTGCCCCCTTTGCCTACTTACCCTTCAACATTAAGGTCTAACACTCTCCTTAAAGCCTTCTCCATCCCTGTTTTTCCACAAGCCAAACTAGAACTGGTACTATTCCTTTCACATTTCTCTGTGTCTCAACTCTACAGCTACATCTTATGATTATACTAACAATTCACATTTATTGAATGTTAACTATATGCCCAGCTCCTTAATCCCTTAACGTGTATTATCTCTTTTATCTGGAGTACTTAAGTTCAGGAATGATACCTTATTAATATCTGGCATACAGAAGACATTCAATAAATGCTTGCTGAAATGAAGACAGGAAGCCAAGTGTTGGTGTTCTAGTACTGTGCTCTTTCCATTGGTTTACAAGGCCTTTCCTGCTTCTTACAATGGTTTACAGTGTTTACCTTGGTAATGAGCAGTAAGGGGGAAGGGATATGATTATTCTGCAAAATGTTTTAACAGTTTCTCTGAAAGGAGCTGTGGTGGCACTGTGCTTAACACTTTGGGGTGCTAACCAAAAGACTGACAGTTCAAACTCACCAGGTACTTTACCGGAGAAAGATGAGGCAGTCTGCTTTGCTAAAAATTTATAGCCTTGGTAACTCTATGCGGGTCACCGTGAGTCAGAACTGACTCAATGGCAGTGGGTTTGGGTTTTTTGGTTTGAAATTCTATGATTTAAAAGGAAAAAAAAAAAAAATTAGGAATGCCAAGTGGAGGAGAAAAAACCTAATCTACTATCTAGAATACCCACATATTTACAAATCAAGTCTATCTGAAGGTTTGAAGGATATAAATATACTTTTAAATGCTACTAGCAGAGGCTTAATTACCTATAGCCTAACAGTTTAGGGGCAGCTCTGGTGGTGTAGTCCCTGAAGCATTTGACTGTTGACCAGAACTCTGGCAGTTCAAACCCACCAGACACTCTTCGGAAGGAAGATTGGGCAATCTTCTGTAGTGATACTTCTGTAGTGACACCGCCTCAGAAACCCAAGGACGAGTAGCTATGAGTCAGATACAACTTGATGGCAGTGAGTTTGGGGTGTTTGTTTGTTTGTTTGTTTGTAACAGCTCGGGGGAAAAACAATGAAGTTTAGGAAAGATTTAGAAACTGAATATTTAAAAGCAAACACATAAGAGACATTGAAAAAATCATGTTATATAATAATCCAGTAAATCAGTTTGAAATTGAATACTCATTCAAAGATAAACAAAAAAGTATTTTAAACAACAAAGTGAAAACTACTCCTCATAGCTCCTTAAGAGTCATTTGGAGGAGGTCATTTAAGTCCAGTACTAACAACATGTCTTGATAATAATTTGAAAAGATTGCTTCAAGTTAATTCAGACAGCTTTACTCTCTGCAGACAAAAAAAAAAAAAAAATGTAGGAAAAAAAAATATATATATATAATTTTATACACACATAGGACCTTCTGAATCTTCTTTATTTGGCATAACATAAGAGATTCTGGGTTTAAGTCTTTGGATCTATAAATAATAACTTTCAGGAAATGACTGGAGTTTAGAAGAGAGAGTTTCTAAAACAGTATTTCCTATGACTTAATTTTGAGACTAAAAAAGAAATTCAAAATATTTTATGTTCCTATTGCACTTCACTACTCATTTATTATAAACAGTGGTTATCTCTGGCTGGTTTCCATTTTCTTGATAACTTTCTAGAGCATTTTCTTTTAACAACAAATATGTGTTGATTTTATGTTCAGGAAAAAAAATAAGAGTTATTTTCACTTTGGGGGAAAAACCTGACATTTTGTTAAACTCATAACAAACATTTGTTATTAATTTGCAAAGCAGTTTCATAAATGGCAGTGAACTTCCCTTTTTTAAATAAACATTACATCTAAGTACTTTAAGGGGCATGCCTTCCAAGAAAATATTAGGTCTCCTTCCCTTAAATCTGGACTCTCAGACAGCTTAACAGAAAGAATATAGCAGAAATAACACTATGCCAGTTTCTGGGCCCAAGTCCTAAGAAACCAGCAGCTTCTATTGCCTGCTGCTTGGAACCTGCAAAAATGTCATGGTATGGCTCTGGTAGCATAGTGGCTAAGACACTTGCCTGCTAACCAGACGGCTGGCGGTTCAAACCCACCAGCCACTCCTCGGAAGGAAGGTTGGGCAATCCTACTTCCGTAGTGATACTGCCTCGGAAACCCAAGGAGGGGTCGCTATGAGTCAGGTTTGACTCGACGGCACATAACAACAACAACAACAATGGCATGGACATCTGACCTCCTCTAACTTCACAAGGGGAGAGAGAATCACCACCAGCATCAGCCCAAGTCTGATTCCTAGGAAGCACAGGTCAGACATACCTTCCCTCTCCAAACTTTTTACCAATTCTGATACCAGCTGTCTCATGCACAGCACTCTACCCAGCTGGGCTTGATAGTTCAAAATCACACAGACCTCACAGATCATGCTCATGATTATGGAGTTTATTAGAAAAGTAACAAGTTACAATTCAGGATCAGAAACAACTCAGGATACAGTTCTTCAATCAAGACAGCCTCTTCTTAACTTTGCCCTTGGCCCTCAGCCCCTTGGGCCTCTTGGGCCAGCCCAGCCTCTGCCCTGCTTGGGCAAGTGTTACAAAGCTCATTAGTTCTGCTAGTAAATGTTCAGAGGCATCCCACTCCACCAGCAAGCCTCAGCCCAAAGACACTCAGCTCTCTCACTCCATGGGGAGAGCCTGGCTCTATGTGCCCAGAGGCACCCTACTCCACCAACAAGCCTCCTGCCTGAAGGTTCTCAGCTCTCTCACACCATAGGCAGGGAAGCTTATTATGCCGTTTTCTGCAAGTCTTCTGGTTCTGCTGCCGCTGCTGCCACTGTTTTTCTGCCGCTGCTTCTCACCATTTCTTGCCATCTCCAGAGATGTAGCTTTCTGTCTCCTGGGTCTAGGAGGCTCCCAGCACAGGGACCCTGGGTCCAAAGGATGCACTCCATTCCCATCTCTTCTTGGTAGCAGTGGGATTGGCTCTCTTTTAAGCCTACTATGATGTCAAAACTGACCAATGCCCTAGCTAAAGTTCTATACATCTCATTTGCATGGTCCCACCCTCAAAGATATTCCATGCACCTTATTTGCATTATTAACAACTTGTCCAAACCACTTGGTGGGCCCCAAACACTTTATTTGAATAGTCCCACCTAATCATTCTGTAGGAGTCACAAGACCATGGTGAGAAAGACCATACAAAAGTGATTTATCATCTCAGGGGACAGCTAAGTCAACTGGCATGACACAGTTCATATATACAATGTTCTACATTCTACACTGGTGAACAGTGACCGGGGTCTTAAAAGCTAGTAGTAGTTATGTAAGATGCAACTACTGGTCTCTCACCATCTGAAGAAAAGAAAAGTGAATAAAATCAAAGACTCAGGGAAACAATTAGTCCAAAGGACCAACAGACCCCATGAACCATAGCCTCTACTACCATGAGACCAGAAGAATTAGATGGTGCTCAGGTACCATGACCAACTGCTCTAAACGGGACCACAGAAGGTCCTAGAAAAGTCCAGACATAGTGGTCTCAGAAAGACTGTTGGAACCCCCAGGATTTTGGCCCTTAGGAACCCTCCAAACCTGGAATCGAACCCACTCCTGGGTATCACCTTGCAGCCAAACAAAAGACAAACCTATAAAGTGAACAATAACACCAAAGAGAAACATATTCTTCAGAACAATTAATTATATGAGACCAAATGGGCAGCATTTGCCCCAAAACAAAGCTCAGAAGGCAGGAAAGGGCAGCAAAGAAGGATGGGTGGGCATGGGGAACCCATGAGGAAGTGGAAAGAGTACTGTTACACTGAGGACGAGTTGCAACTAATGTTATGAAATAAAATGAATAAAAATTGTTGAATGGAAAACTAATATACTCTGTAAACTATCACCCAAACCACAACTTAAAAAAAAAAAAAAAATGGGAGGGCAACTTATTGCACTGAGAACCCAACCACCATACCACAGGAAACACCAGTCACCTACAGAAAGGCCCATGTGGAGCAAAACCAACAATAAACAACTATTTACCAGATATAGATCCTCAAGCCCAATTAAGTCTCTCCAACTGACATGATGTGGAAAAGAAGTAAGTTGTTTCTAATGCCAAAAAACCAAACTCACTGCCGTCAAGTCAGATCCAATTCATAGCTACTCCTCCTTGGGTTTCCGAGGCACTATGACTACAGAAGTAGATTGCCCAATCTTCCTTCTGAAGAGTGCTGGTGGGTTTGAACCGCTAGCTTTCTGGTTAGCAGTCAAGTGCCTTAGGCACTATGCCACCAGAGCTCCCGATGAGACCTCTCCAAATTGCACATTCATGAACAAAATGAATTAATGCTATTTTAAGCCACTACTTTTAGGAATGACTTGCTATAAAGCAAAAGATAATCAAAATGCCACATAATATTTTGTTTATTTACCTCTGTCTTTCCCCAATTACATTTTAAAGTCTTGAATTCCATCTTTATCTTCATCTTTATATTCATTCCTTCATTCGTTCAATAAAGATGTGAGAAGCAATACCTAGTTCTGTGTCTTGCAGATGCAGAGATTAAAAAGCAGTCTGCCCTAGAGAAGCTTACAGTCTAGTTATAGAGGGAAAAAATAGACAATGACAACCATTACCTCAGGGCTTTAGCAGAGTAGCCAGCAATGGACTCAGTAAAGTCTGGCTGAGTAAACAAATGAATAAATCAGGTCCTGACAATCTTAAGAATTATATAATACTGTCAGTTGTCAATGAGAAGTGCTGGTTGTCAATGTATTACCTCTCAGCTCTAAGTTCACCCCTCTTTGCCCTGCTTTGTGATACTGGAGCTGGACTATGTAAACATTTCTCCTTTGCCAAATTTTGCAATGTTAGTTTTTGTCTATAGAGGGCACTGGAGGGACACTACAAGCCCATAGCAGAGGAAGGGGCTTTTCTTTCTGGTTTGGGATGCTTAAATCCCTTCCAAGGTGCACAGTGTATGACACTCACAGTGATAATCACTCTCTAGAAAACTTCTCTGCCACTCAGCCAACTACTTTCTGAGGATCAGCCCCGGCCCACCCACATCCTCTACTAAGTTTGTAGGTTACCCCAGTGGGATGTTCTTACAGACCAGCTCCAGCTCGTACCCTATGGCAAGTTTTCTTATTGCCAATCAAAACTCATTGCCATCGAGTTGATTGCAACTTACAGTGACCCTGTAGGACACAACAGAACTGCCCCACAGGATTTCCAAGGCTTCAACCTTTATGGAAGCAGACTGGCTTATCTATCTCCTATGGAACAGCTAGTGGGTTCCAACTGCTGACCTTTCAGTTAGCAGCTGAGCACTTAACCACTGTGCTACCAGGGCTCCTTTCATTGCTACCTGCAGCCTGTATATTCAGGTGGCGGTCATTTCATCTCCAATGAGGTCTGGATCTCAGCTTTGGGGGTAGAGAGATGCCTCTCGCAAGTTCTTCGAGTCTTCTTCCTGTACTCTCCTTCAGCCCCAGAAAAAATGTTGTTGTTATGTGCCGTGCAGTCGGATCCGACTCATAGCGACCGCTCCTTGGGTTTCTGAGGCAGTTTCTTGTTGTTGTTATTTGCCATCGAGTAGGAAGTAGATTGCCCAACCTTCCTTCCAAGGAGCGGCTGGTGGGTTTGAACCACCAGCCTTCTGGCTACCAGTCAAGTGCCTTAGGTACTCCTTCCATTTGCTATTCCTATATTCCTTCGACACCTCTTTTACCCCTTTAGTAGTTTACAACTAACTACCTTTCACTAGCTAATAATTATTTATATTAAATCTTCCCTGTTTAAATTATAGTGTGTGTCTCCTGAATGAATCCTGAGTGGCACATGAAGGAATAAAAGATCTCAAACAAATACAAAAGAGGCTTGCAAATACACAATTTCCCACAGCACCATCAAATGACTGACTAACAATAAAAACAGACTGAAAGGGAAAGATAAAGACTAAATGAAGAAAAATTTCCATGCCAATGTCATTTAAAATCTTTATCTTGTCTAATCACATTTCTTAGAAAAACATCTTTTATCTTCTTTGGTATTTTTTTTTTTTTAATCTCCCATTTAGTAACCACTTAAAAAGGAAATGGACATGCATACAATGGAAATGTTGGCCATTTGTGAAACCTGAGGCAAGAAAGGTTCAGAAAATAAAGAAGCTATAACTGGCCCAGGTCCGGTAATCAACAAATGGTAGTAGAGACGGAATAACAGTGATTACAACCATGGAACATGGAACCAGACTGTCAGGATTCAAATCTCAAACTGTGCAATCTATCAAGCTGTGCAATCTTGGGCAATTTATCTAACGTTTTAGTCCCTTCATCTGTAAAACAGGAGTTCTAGTGGCACAGTGTCTAAGGCATTTGACTGCTAACCAGAAGGCTGGCGATTCAAACCCACCAGCCACTCCTCGGAAGGAAGGTTGGGCAATCTACTTCCGTAGAGATAACGCCTCGGAAACCCAAGGAGGGGTCGCTGAGTCGGATCTGACTCTACAGCATTGAGTTTGGTTTTTTGTTTATCTCTAAAACAGAAACGATCATCATATACCTACCTCAAAGAGTTATCATAATAATAAAGTGCTTATATACCTAAAACTCTCAGACCAGTACCCAATCCAAATTTGCTTTCTAATCTCCTCTCTACATCAATATTCTCAATCCTTATTTTTTTTTTATCATCTTCTGATTTTTAAAAAAGTTTGCAGGAAACTATCTTGTCCCAAAAATTGCTTTTCTGCACTAACATAAACAAAACAGGAATTTGCTATAATAAGGATATGTAGAACATCCTCTTTCTTTAAAGGGCCATCACTTCTTTTCAGATCAGTGGGAGTGGAACCTTTTCAATCAAATGGAATGGGAGTGATACAGTATCAGATATCACTTGTAATCACCTTCCTTTATTAACTGCCTCTTCCCCACCCCAGCTGATCTAATGACCTAAGGAAGGGCTCGTGCCTAAGCTAGGCCAATCAGACTTTGAGTCTTGAGGAAAGTTAAGAGAAGTTGAGACCATCGTCCAACATCCTGAGTGACTTCATTCCTACCTTTCCTGAGCCTTGGTATTTCAACAATCCTTAAAACTTATGAACTACCCAGTGCCCTTAGAGAAATTCCTGTTTTGTTTACGTTAGTATCAAGTGCTACTGCTTGAACCAAAGAGATTATCTGTTGTTGTTAGGTGCAGTTGAACCAACTCCGACTCATAGCTACCCTATCTACAAAAGAACAAAACACTGGCCCTGAGCCAGCCTCACAATCCTTGCCATATACCTGAGCCCATCATTGTAGCCACTGTGTCAATCCATCTCATTAAGGGCCTTTCTCTTTTTCACTCACCCTCCAGTTTACGAAGCATGATATCTTTTTTCCAGGGTATGATGCCCTCTATGATCAAAGTAGATGAGACGAAGTCTGGCCATTCCCACTTCCAAGGAGCATTCTGGCTACACTTCTTCCAGGACAGATTTGTTCTTCCAGCAGTCCATGACACTCTGAGCATTCTTCACCTACACTACAACTCAAAAGCATCAACTCTTTTCGGTCTTCTTTATTCATTGTCCAGCTCTCACATGCACATGGGACAACAGAAAATACCATGGCTTAGGTTAGCCATACTTTAGTCTTCAAAGAGACATCTTTACTCTTCAGCACTTTAAAGAGGTCTTTCACAACACATTTGCCCAGTGCAATACAACATTTGATTTCTTGACTGCTGCTTCCATTGGTGTTGGTTGTGGAACCAAGTAATATGAAATATTTGACAACTTCAATCCATTTATCATGATGCTGCTTATTGGTCCAGTTGTGAGGATTTTCATTTTCTTTATGTTGAGATGTAATCCATACCACAGACTATAGTCTTTAATCTTCATCAGTAAGCACTTCGAGTCTATCCTCACTTTCAGTGAGCAAGGCTGCGTCATCTGCATATCACAGGTTGCTTATGAGTCTTCCTCTAATCCTGATGCCGTGTTCTTCTTAACATACTCCAGCTTCTCGGATTATTTGCTCAGCCTACAGATTGAGTAAGTATGGTGAAAAGACACACACTCTTCCTGATTTTAAACCATGCAGTATTCCCTTGTTCTGTTTGAACGACAGCCTCTTGGTCTATGTACAGGTTCCTCATGAGGACAATTAAGTGTTCTGGAATTCCCATTCTTTACTTTGTTATCCATAGCTTGTTATGACCCACACAGTCAAATGATTTTGCATAGTCAATAAAACACAAGCAAACATCTTTCCAGTATTCTTTGCTTTCAGCCAAGATCCATCTGTCATCAGCAATGATACCCCTTGTTCCATGTCCTCTTCTGAATCCAGCCTGCATATCTCACAGTTCCCTGTCAATATACCACTGCAACCATTTTTTAATTATCTTCAGCAAAATTTTACTTGCATATGATATTGTTTGATAATTTCCACATTCTATTGGCTCTCCTTTCTTTGGAATGGGTACAAATATGGATCTCTTCCAGTCAGTTGGCCAGGTAGCTGTCTTCCAAATTTCTTAGCATAGACAAGTAAGTGCTTCCAGCACTGCATTCGTTTGTTGCAACATCTCAATGGGTATTCCATCAGTTCCTAGAGCCTTGTTTTCCACCAGTTCCTTCAGTGCAGCTTCAACTTCTTTCTTCGATACCACTGATTCTTGATCAAATGCCACCTCCTGAAATAAATGAACATCGACCAATTCTTTTTGGTACAGTGACTCTGTGTATTCCTTCCATCTTCTTTTGATGTTTCCTGCATCAGTCAATATTTTGCCCATAGAGTCTTTCAATATTGCAACTCGAGGCTTGAATTTTTTTCTTCAGTTCTTCCAGCTTGAGAAGTGCTGAGTGTGTTCTTCCCTTCTGGTTTTCTAACTCCAGGTCTTTGCAAATTTCATTTTAATAACTGACTGTCTTCTCAAGCTGCTCTTTGAAATCTTCTGTTCAGCTCTTTTATCTTATTTCTTCCATTTGCTTCAGCTACTCTCCATTCAAGAGCAAGTTTCAGAGTCTCTTCTGACATCCATTTTGGTCTTTTCTTCTTTTCCTGTATTTTTAATGACCTTTTGGTTTCTTCATGTATCTCTTTCTTGATGTCATCCCATACTTCGTCTAGTTTTGGGTCACTGGTGTTCAGTGCATCAATTCTACTGCATAAAAAGAGTCTATATGCTGTTAAACTTAAAAAAAAAAAAAAAAAGCAAACCAGTTGCCTTCAAGTCAATCCCAAGTAACGGCAATCTCATGTGTGTAAGATCAGAACTGTGCTCCACAGGGTTTTTAACGCTAATTTTTCAGAAGTAGATCACCAGGACTTTCTTCCAAGGTGCCTCTGGGTAGACTCAAACAGTCAAATTTTGGGTTAGCAGAGAGCACATTAACCTTTTGCACCACTCCAATGATATACCTTAGTTTCCTTATCTGTAAAGTGGGGGTCCCTAAGGTCCTTCCAGCTCTAACGTTCTATACTTCTAACAAGAGAATAAGTCTCAGCAGATGTGCTCTACTTGCTCTGTAATTCTCTAAACTTCACCATTACCACTTAGCACCCATACACTTTATCAACAAATGATAGAAACTGGGAGATGCTTTAAAAGTCTTGTATTTAGGTTATAAAAGCACAGCCTCTCATTTGCCACTTAGTACATCTCAGCAATATTATTTTGGTAACAGCGTTGCCACCCTCTCTGCTATGGTGCTCAGAATAAACAGAACACGAACATTTCCAGGAATTGTCAACTTGGCACTTCTTGTGAAGAGTTAAGGTTTCTTTTATAACATTAACAAAAATAAAGCCTATAACTAAAACCTGGCCAAAATGTCTGCTAGCAGTCACATTTCCTTCTCAATTAAAATTTGTTTGGAAAAGTACAATGTACTTTTTTTTTTTTTTTTTAATCTGGGGGGCATGTCCTCCAAAGAACCGTATATATACACTCCTCTCTGCTCAAACTGAAGAACAAGTATAAACACAGCTGCCTATTAAAATTAAGTAAGTCAAACATTCCTACAGCTAGCTACAACAGCAGCCTACAAGTTTGAACTATACCCATAAAAAGAGAAAGCTCCCTTGCTAAGCATACGGTTATACGCAGAGGCCACAACACCAGAAAAGCTGGTATTAGAGCTGATACCTTTAGCTAATATGATTGAAGAGCTGCAAAGTGGGACCTGATTTCAGTATCAAGAGGCCAAACACAATAATATTCTCTAGAGCAAAGCCAAGATTTAGTCTTTTTCACTCTCAAGATAGCAAGTTGGAATGGGAGAAACCAGAGACTCCATACCTTGACCTCATTGCTGTTGCTGCTGTTGTTGTTGTTGTTATTGTTAGGTGATGTTCAGTTGGTTCTGATGACAACCCTACGTACAATAGAACGAAACACTGCTCAATCCCACACCATTCCCACAATTGTTGCTCTATCTGAACCCATTATTGCATCCACTGTGTCAATCCATCTTGTTGAGGGTCTCCCTCTTTTTCACTGACCCTCTTCTTTATCAAGCATGATGTCCTTCTCCAGGGGCTGGTCCCTCCTTATAAAATGTCCAAAGTATGTGAGAAAAAATCTTGCCATCCTCCCTTCCAAGGAGCATTCTTGTTATACTTCTTCTGGGAAAGATTTATTCATTCTTCTGGCAGTCCATGGTATATTCAATATTCTTCACCAACACCATAATTCAAAGGCATTAATTCTTCTGTGGCCTTCTTTCTTTGTTTATGCTTTCACATGCATATGAGATGACTGAAAATAGTATGGTTGGGTCAGGTGCAACTTAGTCCTCAAAGTTACATCTTGGCTTTTTAACACTTTAAAGAGGTCTTTTGTAGCAGATTGGCCCAATAAAATGCATCATTTGATTCTTGACTGGTGTTTCCATGGGCATTGATTGTGGATCCAAGTTAAAAAAAAAATCTTGATAACTTCAATTTTTGCAACAACAACAACAACAGGCTGTTAATAAGTCTTCCTCTAATCGAGACATTGCATACTCTTCAACTACTCCAGCTTCTCAGATTAGGTGCTCAGCATACAGATTTAATAAGTATAGTGAAAGGATTCAACCCTGATGCACACCTTTCCTGATTTTAAACCATGCAGTATCGTCTCGCTCTGCTCAAACATCTTCCTCTTGGTCTCTGCAGATGCCCCATGAGCACAGTTAAGTATTTCAGAATTTCTATTCTTTGTAATATTATCCATAATTTGTTGTGATCCACACAGTCAAATGCTTTTGCATAGTCAATAAAACACAAGTAAACATCTTTCTGATATTCTCTGCTTTCAGCCAAGACCCATCTGACATCAGTAATAATACCCCTTGTTCCATATCCTCTTCTGAATCTGACTTAAATTTCTGGCAGTTCTCTGTTGATGTACTGCTCCAATTGTTTTTGAATTAGCTTCAGCAAAATTTTACTTGTGTGTGATATCAATGATATTATTCAATAATTTCCACATTCCTTTGGATGGTCTTTCTTTGTAATGGGCACAAATATGGGTCTCTCCTACGTGCCTGGCCAGGTAGCTAGGTGCCTTCTGAATTTCTTAGGATACACACTTTAACACTTCCAACATTGCTTGTTGGTTGAACCATCTCTGTTGGTATTCCAGCATTTCCTAAAGCCTTGTTTTTCATCAATTCCTTCACTGCAGCTTGGACTTCTTCCTTCAATACCATTAGTTATTGATCATATGCTACCTCCTGAAATAGTGGAATGTCAACGAATTAATTCTGGTACAGTGACTCTGTGCATCCCTTCTATCCTCTTTTGATGCTTCTTGCATCGTTCAATATTTTGTCCATGTTGTTGTTGTTATGTGCCGTCGAGTCGGACCTGACTCACAGTGACCCTCCTTGGGTATCACTACGGAAGTAGATTGCCCAACCTTCCTTCCAAGGAGTGGCTGGTGGGTATGAACATTGGTTAGTCAAGTGCCTTAGGCATTATGCTACCAGAGCTCCCATTTATCCACAGAATCCTTCAATATTGAAACTTAAAAGTTTCTTCAATTCGTTCAGCTTGAGAAATGCCAACACGTTCTTCCCTTTTGGTTTTCTAACTCCAGGACTTTGTATATTTCATTATAATACTTTACTTTGTCTTACCAAATGTCTTAGGCTAGGTTCCCTAGAGAAACAAGAACAGTAAAGCTTATATATAGCAGGCTGCTGACTTTGGCGGATGACAAATCCAAGATCAGCAGGCAAAATGGCAGATTGTTGGCTCAGAGGACAATTGTAGAGGCTGGCAAGTCCCAAGTCTGTGAGCCAAATGTCAAGCTGGAGGCTCTTCCTGACTCACATAGCTGCAGTGGCTAATGAACTCAAGAGCAGTAGGCAGCATGACAGGCTCCAGATCCAACAGAAAGTTCCCAAATTTTCCCAGGATGTCCATATATACTGGAAGCAGGCAACACCTCTAAGGAAACTCCCTTTCAACTGACTGGTGGCTCAAAGCATATACAGCAGATCTCATCATGGGAACAACCACACCACAACTGCGTCTTTTCTTTCTTTCCTGCCTCTTTAATTACCTTGTGCCATCCCACAACCCATCTAGCCTTTGGTCATTGTTGTTCAATGTGCCAATCTATTCTTGAGATGGTCTCTAAATTCAGGTGGGATATACTCAAGGTCGTACACTGGTTCTTGTAAATTTAATTTTCTTCAGCTTCCACTTGAATTTGCATATGAACAATTGATAGTCGTGTTCCACAGTTGACTTCTGGCCTTTTTCTGACTGATGATATTGAGCTTCTCCATTGTTTCTTCCCACAGATATAGTCAATTTGATTCCTGTGCATTCCATCCAATGAGGTCCACGTGTATAGTTGCTGTTTATGTTGTTGAGAAAAGGTATTTGCAATGAATAAGTCATTGGTCCTGCCTACCATGTGATCTCCAGCATCATTTCTATCACCAAGACCATATTTTCCAGCTACTGACCTTTTTCTTTGCTTCCAACTTTCACATTCCAATCACTAGTAATTATTAATACATCTTGATTGTATGTTTGGTCAATTTCAGACTGTAGAAGTTGGTAAAAATCTTCAATTTCTTCATCTTTGGCATAAATGGTTGGTGTGTAAATGTGACTAATAGTCATATTAACTGGTCTTCTTTGCAGGTGCATAGATATTATACTATCACTGGCAGTATATCACACATATCACAAGAGCATGAAGTGTTCTTTTTGACAACGAATGCAATGCTATTCCTCTTCAATTTGTCATTCTTGGTATAGTGGACCATATGATTGTTCAATTCAAAATGGTCACTACCACTAATGTCTAGGATATCTATCTTTATGCATTCCATTTCATTCTTGACTACTTCCAATTTTCCTAGATTCGTACTTCATACATTCCACATTCCAATTACTAATGGGTGTTTCCAGCTGTTTCTTTTCATTTTGTGTCATGCCACACCAGAAAATGAAGGTCCTGAAAGCTTTACTCCACCCATGTCATTAAGGTCAACTCTACTTTGAGGAGGTAGCTCTTCCCCAGTCATATTTTGAGTACCTTCCAATCTTAGGGGCTCATCCTCCAGCACTATGTCAGACAATGTTCCACTGCTATTTACAAGGTTTTCACTGGCTACTTTTTTCAGAAGGAAATTGTCAGGTCCTCCTTCCTAGTTTGTCTTAGTCTGGAAGTTCCACTGCAACCCGTCTACCATGGGTGACCCTGCTGGCATTTGAAATCACAGCAACACACAAGACACCACAGTACAACAAACTGACAGATGAGGGGTGGCTTGACTCAATATGACTTCACATAAGACCAAAAATCAAAACAAAACAGAAAAGGCAAAAAGAGAGATGGAGTCTCCCAGTAATCAGAAATTAGTCTTAATAGGTAGCAAAGAGAAAGTTAGAAAAGCTCCTGTGCTGCATTGCATGTCTGGGAGAGAACAAAGTAGGGGGAGGGAAGAATGGGGATTAGTAAGTGAGGGCCCCTGGGGCAGCCTCCAGTTGCCATCCAACCGATTCAACTTATGGTGACCCCATGTGTGTCAGAGTAGAATGTGCTATTTGGTTTTCAATGGCTGATTTTTGAGAAGTAGTTCTCTAGTCTTTTCTTCTGAGAAGCCTCTGAGTACACTTAAACTTCCAACCTTTCAGTTAGTAGCCAAGCACATTAACCATTTGTACCACCCAGGGACCCCAGAGAAGCCAAAGGTTATCAGAGTTAGGGAGGAAAAGAAATCTAAGAATTTTGAGAAAGTGTTTTCTCATAGGTTAAGGTTGTGCATCAACTTGCCTGGGCCATGATTCTCAGTGGTTTGGCAGTTATGATGTAGCTTGGCTGTTATGTAATGAGATAGTCATCCTCAATGATAAGATCTTACATAATGTAATCACCTCCACGATGATGTCTGCTATGAGAAGCCAATCAGTTGAAAGGAAGTTTCCTCAGAGATGGGGCCTGCATCTGTTATATATGGACATTCTGACAAAGCTCTCTGGATTTTTGCTCAATCTGCATTTTGCATCTGGCTTGTCATCATCTGACCTCCAATTCTCTGAACTTGAACCTGTGACCTATTGTATGTCTGCTGATCTTGGGATTTATTAGCCTCCACAGCCTGTGAGCCAGCAGCCTGTCATCTGACCTGTCCATCTTGGGCTCATCAGCCCCTAAAGCTACTAAGTCAGGGGAAGCCTCCAACCTGAAGCCTGACCCACAGACTTTGGACTTGCCAGCCTCTATAACTGTGTGAGTGATTTCCTTGAAATAAATGAATATGTTGTTGTTGTTGTTATGTGCCGTCGAGTCGGCCCCGACTCATAGCGACCCCTCCTTGGGCTTCCGAGGCAGTATCACTACGGAAGTAGGATTGCCCAACCTTCCTTCCGAGGAGTGGCTGGTGGGTTTGAACCACCAGCCGTCTGGTTAGCAGGCAAGTATCTTAGCCACTATGCTACCAGAGCTCCCTAAATGAATATACATACATATGTATAGATGTATACATACACACACACACACACATATATATGCATGTACATGTGTGTGTGTGTGTTTTGCTTCTTTAGAGAATCCAGACTAAAACAGGATAGCAGGTTTGAAGGCAAAGTACCCAGATCCCAAATTTGGTTCTACTACGTTGTGTGAGCTTGGCTAAATTATTTAACATCTCTGTGCCCCTGTTCTCTCATCTACGTAATAAAAGTAATAATATTTCTGCTTTGTTACAAGTTATTTTCAGGATGAAATGAATTAATAAATGTAGAGAATTTAGAACAGTACCCAACCCATAGTAAGCTCCCAATAAATATTGTAGTTATTACTTTATTGGTGTTATTTGAGGTTCTTTGTGAGACACAGAAAAGACTAAAATTCATTTTTAATTACAAACAAAAAACATGGGCAGACAAACTGAGTGACCAAATAAAACAGACTAAGCCAGTCCCAGTCATCCCAATTGGACATTTGTCTCTTTCCTCCTCTCTTCTATTCCCAAGACATCTTCAGCTCATTTTGTATCTAAGAACAGCATCCATCTTATTTCCCAGTGGCAATGGTACAAGTTTGGCCTCCTTTTGGATGTAATTTCATTACAGATGGTTTGTAATTATCAAATGATGTAAATAGGCAATGAAAACAGTTCTCCCAAATTCAAATTCACCAGCTGATCATAGCCCTCCAAATGATTTTGTTCTATGTATATCTCCCTATTTATTCTCACAGAGCTCTAATGGATTTTCAAGTTGGTAGTAGAGTCACACCTATATGACCTCAGCCTTAGATTCTGGAGCACCATTGAGCAATAATGTCCAAGAAATGCAAGGAATTAAAAACATGTGAGATTATAGATTTAAACAACTATATAGCTTTCTACACCTCCATTCCTACCATCCTTTCACCTTCCTCACCCAAAAACAAGAACAATACTTCAAGCAAGCGCACAGCTTTGGGAGGTCCATAGTTGGGGAGTAGTAAGTAAAAAAGGAACCATGTGTCTAACCAGATGGTAATATCTCAACGTTCTCAACCATCGATGCATTTAAAAATAATCTAGTGAGGTATATGTTCACGTGTGCCTGTGTGTGTGTACATACATATACGTGTGTGTGTGTGTGTGTTCATACCATTGCCTATACTCCACCTCTAGAAATTTTGGGATGAATTGGTGTGGGATAGAGCCTGTTGTTGTTGTTGTTGTATGCCGTCAAGTCAGCCCCGACTCATAGCGATCCCTCCTTGGGTTTCCGAGGCAGTATCACTACGGAAGTAGGATTGCCCAACCCTCCTTCCGAGGAGTGGCTGGTGGGTTTGAACCGCCAGCCTTCTGGTTAGCAGTCAAGTGCCTTAGGGATAGAGCCTAGGCATCATTATTTTTCTAAAGGCTGCCCAGGTAATTCTAATGCAGAGGAAGGGCTCAGAAACACTGAGCTAAATCAACCCTGGTGGTCAATAGGGTGATTGATGTTGCCAAATGGCCCATACCTCCACAGGAGGGAGAAGAAAATCACAGTGAGAATTTTTAAAAGAAAAGAACATTAAATCCATTTTTTAAAGTGAAATGGAGGTATCCCTGCTGTGGAGAGACCCGTCACATGGTTTGCTGTTCCTAGAAAGAGCTGCAATTAGCTGCCAACAGATGCATTATTTCATCAATCCCATAAATACTTGATAAAAGTCTTCCAATCTTCTTTTATGTTAGCCTTGCAGAAGCAAGGGAGAAAAAACCTTATGATAAAATGCAGTACTGAACTATCATAATTTCCTTTTAAATCTTTAAAATTAGCACTAATAAAAATATTTTCGTGAAATCTCATCTCACTATACCTCTAAAAGCCCTAGAAAATTTTCCTCTTAAAATGGGGGAAAAAAAAACTCTATTAGTACAGTTTTTTAAAAGGCCTATTTCAATTATTAACACTACAGAATAATATAATTCCATTTCAAACCCAGTAGGGAGCCAAAATAGCTCAGCAGAGAAAGTCCTAAATCAAGAGTCGGAAGGCCTGGATTCCGGCCCCAGTAATAAATTACATTAACTAGCTGTGTGATCGTGGGCAAGCTGACTTACTACACCTAGGTCTGGGTTTCCTCAGAGAAAAATTAGATGATCTGTGAGTCCCTCGAAAATTCCATAATAATGTGGCTCCATTTTGGTAACTGTGTTACATCAAAGAATGAATGTGTTTAAAATTTAGAAAACTTAAACTACTCTGCAATTCTACTAAAAAAATGTATCCAATCCCTGCCACTGTGCATAAAATGAATGAGCCAAACAGGAAAGCACCTTGGATAAGGCATCATCTTCTCTCTGAACTAGAGCTGAGCTTCCTTCCCGACCATACCAGCCAGGCGATGGTTTCTGCTCCTAAACTTCTGTCACTCTTTCTGAATGACATATTACATATGAGAGGAACCTTCACACTTCCTGTATTTCCTCACACCATTAGTATTTTCTTAGTATTTTTTATGTTGATTAATTTTTGCTTAAATAAAAGTAAATGTATTTTTAAAAGGAACTTCAGAAATAGAAAACAGTTTCACTTCCACTTAATACAAGAAAAATAAAAAAGAGAAACATAACTAAATTCTAGCTAAATACTGTTACTCACTGAAGGCGTTAAGCATGAGGACCTCTTCCTCTCTACTAAAAAGAAATATTAGTGTTACAGATATCCAGGTAGCAAATGTAGGCTTTCACCTGGACATTACCAGGATTGAAACAAAAAGAAAAAGGAAAAAACTTTCTCCTATGTGATCAATATTGTTTAATCCCAAATCCACATATCATCTAAAGTTATCTCAAGATCCACTCAAAATCATGGTTGTACATATTTCTTCTTTTGTGAAGCACACAGTGGGCTCTCAACAAATGATAGCAACTGAGCCCATGCTTATGTGTCTCTGTGACAAGGGCATCCTCTCTTCAGTCAGGACTGGGCTCTAGCCACAGTGTCACCTCCCTCCTGAGCTCCTTAGCACTTGTAGTCTCTTTTTTCTGAGTTGCTTTCTACCCATATATCCATGTAGATTACTCTATCGCTAAATTCAGGTCACTGCTCAATGACTCCTTATCACAGAGGCTTTCCCTGACTACCCTATGTATGACAGTAAGCCCTTCCTCACTACCCACATATACCATTTTTCTTCATACACTTATCACCACTTCATATATTATTTATTCATGTTTTTTTTTTACTGCCTGTCCTACCCCTTCCCCTACACCCTACTACTAGAATATACTGAGCTCCATGAAAGGAGGGACTTTGGTTTACTGTCATAGACTCAGCACCTAACAGCTGGCACATGGTTAGTACTCAATAAATATTTGTTGAATGAGTGAACGAATCCCCTCAGCTAGGCCTGGACAAGATTTTATATGTCTTTATATGCCCAGAGTCTGGCATTAGGGTCCTCAGGAAGTATGTGATAATCATGTTGTCATACACAGAGAAGTCACGGCTCTCTGAAGACTCTTGCCTTACTTAGGTCAAGGAGAGGTCTTACTGGGGATGCCAACCCACAGTTCCTTCTCTAGTACATAAGACACCACAACATGAACACTACTTAGCCAAGTGGAAGCACCTGGATAGACCACAAGGTAGATAAACCGAAATCAACACTGAACTCATCATATGCGGAGTAAGGTCAGTTACATGGCATGATCAGAGAATCCTTTGGAAAGGATCCCAGCCTGGCAATCTTTCTGATAATCCTATTAAAATACCTAAAAATTACTGCCACTAGAACTCATAACTTCAGATGCATCCAAGTGTACATAGAGCTAGAGTCGATCTCAAAGAGAGTGGCTGGTATGACTTGGCATGGTCATGGTCAGTCACGAGCAGACGTAAAAGAGACAGACTGAGCCCTGGAGCCCCTGCAAAGAGGGGAAAAAGACCGGCCTTATATACTGTCCCAGTGAGGGCAGCAAGGGTCCAGGACATAGGCTCTAAGGGGAGGAGCAGCTCCAGTTCAGGCAAGGTCAAGGCAAGTACCAGCCCAGGGACAGCCACTCCAACAAGAACATCAACCAAAGTGCTGAAGCATCTGATGCTAATGCAAAAGGTACCGAGCTCTGTCCCCAGAGATCCGTCCTTCACCCTGGCCTGTGGCTGAAAGCACATAAAGCAGAGGCCTGGTCTAGGCGTCTAGATGATGGAGGAGACATGGTTAAAACAGACAACAAAAAACAAATGACCTCTCAAGCCTAAAGGAAGACTGGGGAATAAGGTAAAAGGCAGCGAGACCAGGCAGACTGTTAGGGAGAATAATGGCAGAGGCCCAGCCCTACAGCCAGGGCTGCAACAAGGAGTCCTGTGGCCCAGGAGTCACTCCCACCATAACCTAGGCTAAGTCCCACCAGATGGTGAGAATGGGGTGCCAATAAACCCTCTGTGCAGATCCAGATGAGCTCAAATACTGGCGTTAGCTTGGCAATGCAGACACGTCCAGCAGCAGCAGGAAGCCGGGCAGGCAGACACATGCTGCCTTCACCCAGATACAACACTATCCTCGTCTCTTAAATGACCAGACAGGAGCCCAAAGAGGATTTCCAGCTGATCTAGTGTCTAGTATGTGACCTTGGCCAGTAACGGATGCACTGTGAAGTGTTCTTTCCACTGTGCCAGGCTGGATTAAGTCATTTTATCGCCAGAATGCCCTTTTTAAATTATAACAGTCCTTACTGGGTGAGAAAAACATGAAACGATTATCTATTAACATCAAAGAGACGGATCAGAGAACCGTCAGAGTCTGAGGACATCAACAGGTTTACAGTGTATTTTGGTGTTTTGGGATTTGCTTGAGAGGGGTGGGGGTAGTGTTAGAAGAGTAGCAAGTTTCAAGATACAACTTGATTCTTCCCTAAAATATTATATGCAGAACATAAATAAGAAGCAACTAGGATTAATCATCAAATAAGGACTTTGTTGCAGCTCAAAATTTACAAGAGAAACACAAAAATTAAACAAACTAATAAACAGAAGTCCAAGAATCTCTGAGAAGACCAAAACAAGAAAGGTTTTTAGTAAAGTAAAATCAGTTCATTCTTAAGAATCATCCTCTCAGTTACAGAAAAAGCCATTCCCACCCATCAGTTTCAAGCCCTCATAAGAAAAGACTACCAAACCTATAAATAATCAATGAATTATGATCAGAATGAGTAAAGCATAAGAAGTCAATGTATACTTATACATACATAAGCACCACATTTCTCTAGTCTAGTTCCTCAAAACTCAAAGATGCCTTTAAACCAAAAAACTAAACTCACCGCCATCGAGTCAGATCTGACTCATAGTGACCCCTCCTTGGGTTTCCAAGGCAGTATCACTACGGAAGTAGATTGCCCAGTCTTCCTTCTGAGGAGTGGAGGGTAGGTTTGAACCACCAGCCTTCTGGTTAGCAGTCAAACGGCTTAGGCACTACACCACCAGAGCTCCCAAAAGATGCCTTTATAACTATTTAAGTAGACTAATTTAAAGCTTATTAAAACTACTCTATTACAGCACTAGAGAAGCCCAGGGGTCCTGGGAAATAGGCCTTCGGGCCCATCTGCATTTTTTACAGGACCATTAAATTGGAAGGCACCTCAATTCTGATATTCTTTATAGGATTTTCAAAAATAACCTACGTTTTCAATTACTTAAACCTCAATTTAATTTCAGAATCAAAATATTACCATCAAATTAATTACTTTAAACACTTAAGAAACATTTTAAGATCTCAAAGAAGAGAAGGTCATTAAGTTGAAATTTAATACATCTTATTTCCTTCATCCTTTCCCTCCTACACACATAAAAGTCACTCATAAATCCCTAAAACTTATTATATGTAGGTTCTCCCTAACATATGTGGATTTTAAAAGTGATTCGTATAAGACAGAAAATAATAAAGTAAAAAAGGGAATGATAAACCCCAAATTCAGGGTGGGACTGGGTGGTAATGTTATTTAAATACTTGATATTTAATAAAAACAACTTTTTAAAAAGTGAGTTTATGGAACTATCATCATAGAAGGTATACAGAGACACAGGTCAATCTGACCCACTCTCCTGAGTATTGTTCTCAGTGGTAGTGTGCAGTGCAGTGAATTACTTAATACAGCCCTTCTAGACAGTCTGTGACTCCTACCCAATGACTAGGTGGAACCATGCAAATGAGGTGCTTGTGTCCCACCAAAGGGATTGGGTAACTTGTTAATAATGTAAATAAGGTACATGGCATCCTTGTGGGGGTGATACCATGCAAACAAGGTGTACAGATCCCTAACAAAGGAATTGATCAGTTTGTCATCCTGCTAGGCTTATAATGAGAAACATCTCAGAAATGGAAAGGAGAACCTATGAACACCAAGAAAGAAGAGCCAGGAATGGAGCGTGTCTTTTAGACCCAAGATCCCTAAGCTGAGAAAACTCCTAGACCAAGAAGACAGAGCGAGAGAGAGAGAGAGAGAGAGAGAGAGAGAGACATAGAGAGAGAGAGAGAGAGAGAGAGAGCGTGCGAGTGAGCTATAACACCAGAGGTGGTGAGAGATGGTGAAATGCAGTGACAGAGAAACAGAAGCAGCAGAGGTAGCAGGACCAGGAGACCAGAAGGAGACAATGCAGTGGGGTTCCTGGCTGAGAGAGCTGAGTGCCCAGGAGCAGAAGGCATGCTGGCAGAGTGGAGGGCCTTCGAGAACTTATAGGCAAGGCAGAGGCAGAGGGGCCATGGAGCTGAGAGGCTGAGGGCCAGGGAGAGGCATGCCTGCAGGCATAGCTGGAAAAAAGCTATCGGGACTGACAATCTCTATCCTGGGTCATTTCTCACCCTGAATTGTTCCCGTTTACTTGCCTAATAAAAACCATAATCAAGAGTATTATCTGTGAGTTCTGTGTGGCCATTGCAATGAATTCTCAAGCCCAGCAGAGAAGTAGAGAGTGCTGTGGGAGGGATGGGTGGTGTCAGAATCACTACAAAGGTTGAAGGTACCGCATTTCTGACCTCCACCTCAAAGGAATCAGCCTTGGGCAGTTAATTTTGATTCTCCTTCCCCCTTGTGAAGCTAGAGGTCAGACACAGCCCCCGCACCATTCTTACACAGTGTTACTCAACAAGAAGTAAAAGGATTAAGTGTACTTAATTTGTTCAGTAGCCAATCTATCTTTCCATTTGTCGACTTCCAGAGCATGAACAACTCTGAGAAAACATTAATTTTCTAAATTTCTGTACAGATATCATCAATTTTTCCCCACTCTGTTTTCTGTTCTTTCCATTCTACTTGCCTTAAAGAAAAAAAAACAAAACTATTTTCCCTCAATTTCTCTGAAACTTTCACCATTTGATTAAAAACAGGTTAATTTCTTGTTCTCCAAACAAATCTGAAGAACTGAAAGTGGCGTCCCATCTCTTTGAATAACAGGCAACAGTACTATTTACAATGCCCCAAAAGTATTATAAACTTAAATTAAATATTTTGATAGGGAAAGGCTTTCAGTTTGCCTGTTTTGTTGTTTCTAATCATGTGTTGCTAGGAGGACCTCTAAGTCAAATACCAGGAAAAGACACTGGATACCCTAATACCTCCTCACCCCTTCCCAATTCTATGTTATGTATTCTGCTTTCAGTAAAGTAGTAGACATTTCTTAGGTCCTTTATTTTGGCTTTGTTCAGATACTAAGGTATTTAATTTTGTAAGAACAATCCAAACTGAGGATTCCTGTGGTCCTCAATATGTTGCAAAAGTCAAAAACATATCTGTAATTTGGCCAAGTTAGGAAATGAAAGTATGTTTGCTTTTTCCACTGGGATTTTGCCAGGAGTTCTTAAGTTCTAAGTTCTTAAGTTATACTGATCAGCTATTCAGATACATGTCACCACTAAAAATGGAAGAATTCATCATAATTACTTAACACATGTGGTCTGGAAAATCATTCAAAATATGAAGGGCATGGAGCAAAAATAATAAAAGTAGTCTTTTATTGTTGGTATTTGTTTTTTAATTGGTATCTAAAAATCAACAACAGAGTCTGAGGACCACTGACTATCAATGGCACTATAACTGCTATCAGAAACCCCAGAGAACACTGATTTCCTATATCTGTTAAAAATTTGCAGGTCAACTTTTAATTATCTTTTTTTTTCCTTTTGCCAGCTCAGTTCCCTGTTCCTCAATCTTTGTAAAAAATATAAAAGAAAAAGAAGTGTTAAGAGGAAATGGGTATTTCGCATCACATCTTCCTCCTACTATAAACCAAGCTAATGGCATTAGGACTGTTCCTCTTTTCCATAGCTTCCAACTCTCCTTAAAATCAAAATGAGACCCTCACCAAACTACTGTCTTTACAAAATTAAATATTCCAGAAGTCTGAACAAAGCTAAACTAAAAAGGAAGGCCTTAAATCAGTAACCTTTGAAAAACAAACTAAGCCACAAAAATAATCCTCTTCAGACATATATCCACAGCCCAGGAACAGGTGCAGCGCATGCCTTCCTAGAGGCTGTCTCCTCCATGAATCTGACCTTTTCCAGCCGGCAGCTCTGCCACCCCACAAATCAGTTATCAGTCGACCTAATGCCTTCTTTTCCCATCTGCACTTTCCAAACGGCTCCTGATGCCAACGGAGACATGACCTGGCTCTCTGATGAGAACATGCCTCCCATGTGGCTTGCCAAGTTTCCCTGGAAGCATTTCTAAATGTATTCTCTGACCTCTCTCCTCAACCTCATAATCATAGCTCCTTCTTCCTTCCTTCCCTGCATTTCCTAATTCCACCTCCTCATCCTGTCCCTCTATTGCCAAGTCCCTTCAGTCCAAACTCCTTTCCCACTCTCAGGAACCCACCCCAGCCCTAGCCTAGAACTTCAACTTCAATCCAAAGGGCATAGTTCTAGCAATTCTGGAACCAGTTTGAGGCAACCTTTTTGAGGCCTACCTGCAGGCAGCTCCGTTCTAGCTTCTTCTCTTGCCTTCTCCAGCTTCTCCCTTACCCAGGGAAACTCCTGCAGGGAATCTAGGAATGTATCAAATGCCTTAGGACCCCTGGAAGGTAGGATGTCAAGCAGCAGCATTGTTTTCCGAAGACCTGTGACTTGAGCTTTGATTTCTTGAACATGGTTTTCTGTCAAGATCCCCTCCTGGTAAAGGTACTGAAGAACCAGTCCCTCCACCAAGACCTCAGCACCCAGCTCCAGGCGAAGCGAGCGAAGCACTTGCTTGTCTCTAGCTTCCATTTCCCCCCTGGGAAAAGACAAAAACATAATTCAGATGACAGGACTGCCAATGAGCCCCCTAAAGGTAACGTTGCCCCTGAAGATAATGTTGCCCTTGAGATAGTGCAGCAGAAATATAAGCTCCTTAAGGTCAGGAACATCTGAATCTTAGCAGAGTACCAGGCCATGGTGTTCAACACATGGTTGTCAAACCAAGCCAAACTCTTTCGAATGTATGCAAACATAATGAGCAAAACTGAAGCAGCAGCATCTCCTCTCAGTCCTTATGTGAAAGGGCAAGTTTAATTCCTTGTCTAATAGAGACTAGAGGGTAGGAGAAGTGGGTCAGAGATTCTGCTTAAAAAGCTCTTTTTATCTAAGAATAGCAGAGCAGCATTTAATTTTAATATATTAACATGGTGTGTTTATTTTAATATTGCCCTCCTCAGAGATTTCCTCCATCCTGCTCCTCCACCACCTCAGAGGCTGCCACTATGGATGCACCTGACATTCTGACTGCGGGCACTTCCGGAACCTGGTTAGAACTGGAAAAGGAGGACAGACTCCAGCAATTTCAATGAGGTTAAGAAACTTTTTTATTAAGGGAAAAGGCCTTTTTTTAAAAAAAATGTTTCTGCCCAGTCAACAATAAACCGTGTACACAGTCCATTCCTTCCTTCTATTCAGAATCTTCATCACAACACTGCTGTAGCCACACATGCATGGGACATGTAATGAAATTCTTAAAGAAAATAATCTCCACGTTCCAACCCTGGTCAGCCCCATGCACAGTTTGAAGTCACATTTCCAAGACTACTGCAGCAATAAGATGCGGCAGCTGTGTGGAGACAAAAATTCCTGACACTTACAGAGGCTAAGTGGCAGGGAAGGGACGTAGGGGGGCTAATAGGGATTCAGGCACCCACAGACAGTAAAAGCTCTGCCGGGCTAGGCCCGATCTCTCCTCGCTGTCCTCTGTAAATTCCGGGAGGCAGCAGGTGAGAAGGTTGTGCCCACTTGGCTGCGAGAAAGGATTCGGAACTTTTTTTTATTGGCTAGCTGACGCTTTGTATTTACAAACAGCACTACCAGAGGTTTTTCCGGGCAACCTGATCTGTTAAAAAAAGCAGGGAATGATCTTCGGAGAGGACCCAGGGGTCAGCGGATCGCACCGCAGCCAACCCAATCCCCAAACCCGACCGGTCTGGGAAACCGGGGGAGGAAGTTAGAGGAGCGAGAGCGCCACGCAGGGCTCTGGCTGTAGTCGCCACAATGCGTGACCTTCGAGAAAAAATGGATACGGCGTTTCTGGTTTGCTGTTACTTACGTCTGCAACCACGTATCTTTTAAAAAAAAAAAAAAAACTCTGAAACCGGAATCCTGACTGTTAGGGAACCTGTAACGTAGCCACCATCTTTGTAGAAGGCAAAAGCCCTGGACAGGAAGTATTGTAGCCATCTTTGTTAAGGGCACACAAAGGAAGTGCTGTAGCCATCTTTATTGGGGGCCCAAGTGTACTACTGAAGCTTTTTCCACCATATTTGCTGTGGGTAAATGAGGCATTTGCTAACCAGAAGATTGGTGGTTCAAACCCATCAGCCACTCCTCTGAAGGCAAGCTGGGCAATCTGCTTCCATAGAGATACCGCCACAGAGACCCAAAAGAGGAGTAACTATGAGTCTGAATCAATTTGGTTTTTATAGCACTTACCACCATCTCTCTAAAAGTTGTGTTTATTCATTGGCTTGTCATCTGTCTCTGTCATCTCATTTTCTTCTTTTCTTTTCTTTTTTCCTTTGGAAATAACAAAAAATAAAAGAAAGATCTCCTCAAGTATCATTATTTCTATAGAAGATCTCACAACCAGTGCCTCTAGTGAGAGATGAAAATACCTTTGTAAGAAAATCAATGGAGAGTAATTCTAGACCTCCCCCCAAAACACCTTCCAATAGTTGTTAACCAGTTTAGAATGTTACCAATTTTGCAATAACAGTAGTGATGGTATTTTCACATATGCAGAATTATTAATATTGGCATTTTACATATGTAGAGACTGTGGAATTAGACTGGACGAGTGTCTTAAAATCTCAGAATTAATATATAGCAAAACTTGAATTTTAACCAAATCCCTCTGATTCCGTACTCTCTCTGGTATATCACTTGTCATGGATACTGAGGAGTCTGTTGTTCTATTGACAGCCCAAATATAGACAACTTGTTCAGTTGTTACCTCCCATTCTTGAGTTCCGGGGACTGTCTTCACTATCTCCCTCTTCGTACTTTGCTTCAGAATTGTCCTTTCCTCAGTGAGATTTGTTTTTATATGTGGGCAGGTGCTAAAAACATTCTCTGCCTTCATCTAGATCAACTACTGACTTCTGACAATATTGCCAGTAGCTGAGATCACTAACTTTTTGAGGAGGGGGAACAAATTTCCAATTGTAAACTTTGATAATTTCCATATACATAGAAAAGTTAGGGAAAAAGGCACAATGAACACTTGGATGGATAAAACTACCTACTAAAAAGAACTTCTTGATGCCTCGTTTTATTTGGAAAGGCTTAATGATGATGTCCAAGAGAAGACTGGGAACTAACAGTAAGATCCTTAAGCATTCACAAAAGAAAAGCAAAGAGAGCAAGACACAATATAAAGAGAGCAGGAGGTGAGGGGCATGACATTCTTTTGATAGGCTGGCCAGTAACACTCTGACTTAAATCCGTAAGATAAAACCCTTCACCCATCAAATTCCTCTTCCTGTGAAATATATAGATGAGCATCTCTGCTGCTTCTAAAGTGACCAGGCTGGTTCTCTGAATGGCTAGCCAGCTTTCATCAACCAGACTGTTGAAGGGCCATCACCCCTCCCCAGTACACAATGATACTTACTTCTGAGCAGATCACAGAAGGTTCAGCTCTATTTATACAAATATCTAAAATCAGTGGGTCCCAGAGGAACCAAGTACCAATCAGAATTACTGACACAGGTTGTTACTCCCCCACTCCATCCAATCCCTCTCTGTAGGCTGGATTGTGCCCCCAAAAGAAGTACCTGTTTCCCACTATTACTGTTTCATTTTTCACTAGAGGCATAGGTTGCGAGAACTTCTATAGAAATAATGATCTTTGAGGAGATCTTTCTTTTTCTTTCCCCTTTTTTTTTTTTTTTTTTTTTAGACAATAACAAAAAAAAAGAAAAGAAAAGCAAGATCTCCTCAAAGATCATTATTTCTGTAGAGGTTCTATAGAGGTAACAAATCCATTTTCAGGAAGGACAAATGGTTTTCTTTTTCTTTCTCCCCAACCATGTCTACTTGTGTCTAGATATACAACTGTGAGTTACAAAATAAAGAATCAAAGAACAAATGTAGCATTTTTCTGTCTTTAAATTTGGTCCTTGGCTCTGCAACCTTCCTTGCACACCCTGCCCACCCCAGCCAAAAATAATAATAATAATAATATTAAAGGAGATAGGTATTTTTGGTCCTTCCTGTTTCATAGTTGTGGAAATCAAACCATGGAGAAAAACAGATTATTTTCAAGCACACTTGAAACATTTACAAAAATAGATCATGAACTAGGTCACAAAAGAAACCTCAATAAATTCCAAAATATCAGTATCATATAAACTATGTAATCCACCATTGTGCAATAAAATCAAAAATTTGAATAAAAGATCACTTCCATAAATGCCTTAAATTTGGAAATTAAATAAAACATTTTTTTAATTCCTGATTTAAAAAAAAAAAAAAAAAACCCACAAACTTCTAACCAATAGCATTTGGAAAGAAAAAATAAATAAATAACTTTGCAGTAGGAAAACCTGGCAGACATCACCTCAATAGACTGATCAAGATTAACATCACCACTAATAAGTCAGGCTGATATCATGGGTCCAGTATAATTTAATGAGAAGGGCACATGACCTCTGTGTAGTCATCTTTAAAATCCATAATTTCAGCTTGTCTGAGAAAACATCACACAAACCCAAATTGAAGGGCATTCTATAAAATATTTAACCAGTACTCTTCATAAAAGACCAGGAAGCTGTCATTCAAACAGAGCAAAGGGATGTTGCATGGTTTAAAATCAGGAAAGGAATGTGTCGGGCTTATATAATCTCATCATACTTATTCAATCTGTATGCTGAGCAAATAATCTGAGAGCTGGACTACATGAAGAAGAAAGTGGCATCAGCATTGGAGGAAGACTCATTAACTCATTAACAACCTATGATATGCAGATGGCACAACCTTCCTTGCTGAAAGTGAAGATGACTTGAAGCACTTACTGATGAAGATTAAAGACTACAGTCTGCAGTGTGGATTACACCTCAACATCAAGAAA
>NW_006921738.1:5894292-5897184 GCF_000298275.1 Orycteropus afer afer | reverse complement strand
AGAATGCTGAAAGTACCATGGACTGCTAAAAGAACTAACAGATCTGTCCTGGAAGAGGTGCAGCAGAAATGCTCCTTGGAAGCAAGAATGGCCAGACTTCCCCTCACCTATTTTGGTCATGTTGTAAGAAGGGACCATTCCCTAGAGAAGGACAGCATGCCTGGTAAAGTGGAAGGTTAGTGAAAAAGTGGAAGTCCCTAAATGAGATGGATTGACACAGTGACTACAACAATAGGTTCAGGTATAGCAAAGATTGTAAGGCTGGCACAGGATTGGGCAGTGTTTTGTTCTGTTGTACATAGGGTTGCTATGAGTCAGAGCCAACTTGACACCTAACAACAACAACAACAACTTCATAAAAGATAAAGAAAGACTAAGAAACTGTCAGATTGGAGGAGACAAAGGATATGGACAAGTAAAGGAACAGAAGGGGCAAGAGAGGAAAATGGGAGCAAAGAAGAAAAGCAAGACATATGAAGGACTTGTCCACAGTCAGGAAGAAATGAAGATTTCTGGGCCTAACTCTGTATTCCCCATGGACTTCCAGAATAATGAACAAATATGTTTTAGAAGAAGTACAGCCAGAATGCTCATTAGAAGCAAGGATGACAAGACTTCCTCTCATGCACTTTGAACATTTTATCAGGAAGAACCAGTCACTGGAGAAGGACATCATACTTGGCAAAGTAGAAGTCAGAAAAAAAGAGGAAGACCCTCAATGAGATGGATGGACACAGTGGCAGCCACTATGGGCTCAAATATAGCAACAATCGTGAGGACTACGCAGGATCAGGAATAATTTTGTTCTGTTGTACATAGGGTTGCTAAGAGTCCGAACTGACTCATGGCACCTAACAACAGCAACAATAGCACTTCATCTTGGCTATTTTTTTTTGGCATGAAACAAGGAATCACATGTAGTCTCCCTTCCCTGTATTACCATCTTCCTTCAAGATAAAGACAGAATTTATCAAAGGAAACATAGCTATTTGTCCCTGAAACTACGAATCCCAACACTACACTTAGAATTCACAACTGTACTGTGATCCAATGAATTAGTTGGTATGGCTCTCCTAGCCATGGTCTTTGTAGACTAGGAGAGCCATACCAAGTAATTCTACCAAATGACTGGGTGGAACTATGCAAATGTGTGGTGCTTTGTGGCTCACAAAGGGGATTGGATAGCTTGTTAGTAAAGTAAATCAGGTATATGGCACCCTAGTGGTGTTGGGACCACGGAAATAAGGGGTATGGAGCCCTAATGTAGTTTTGTCATTCTGCTAGGTTTAAAATGAGCTTCCTAGAGGCAGAAGAGGGAGATCTCAGTGCCATTAAAAGAAAAGAGCCAGAGGCAGAGTAGAGCACATCCTTGGACCCTAGATCCCTGCACTGGACCTCTTTGGCAGAGATGACAAGCTGAGAGATGGCAGCAGAACTAAGAGGTAAGAGACAGCTTGCCTGCTCACAGAACAAAAATGATGAGTGCCTTTGAGTAGGAGCCTTGCTGGTGGAGTGGAGTGCACCTAGGTGCCACTATCAGCAGAGTTAAAAGAGCTTTGTAACACTTGCCCAAACAGGGCAGAGGCCAGGCCAAGAGACCAAGAGCCACAGAGGCATGGCTGAGATCATGGCTGAGGGGAGACTCCTGATTGGAGGACTGTATCCTAAGTGCATTACTGAACCTGAATTGTAACCTGTTACTTCCCTAATAAAACCCATAATCATGAGTATTGTCTGTGAGTTCTGCATGGCCATTGCAACAAATTCTTGAACCCAGCAGGGAATTAGAGAGTGCCGTGGGAGGGACGGTTGGTGCCAAGAGTTGGTAAAAAGTTTGGAGGGTGGCAGCACATCTGGCCTAATAGGAATCAGCCCTGGGCTGCTGATGGTGATTCTGTTTCCTCCTTGTGACACTGGAAAAAGTCAGAGGAGGACATACTGCCCCCTCTTTCTGCACTTTCTCACTTTTGATAACAGTATTGGGCTGCAGATAGTATTATCTGAATCACCACCATTCTCTTGCTAAGTTATGAGTTCTAACAATTCTTTCAATTCTTTGATATCTCATTTTGATCTTAGTTGTTGTTTATTATAGAAATCCTAGGACTCTTCACAGAAACATAATTTATAAACCTTTTAAGGGAATTAAATACAGTATTGTCCAAAGTATTATGTAGTAATTTAATATCCCAACAACAACATTTCAGGAAGTTTGAAATACTATGCTACAAGGCTTCCCCGCCCCCCCAAAAAAAGAAAAAACCAAACTCACTGACATCAAGTCAATTCCAACTCTTACAAGACTTTACTGTTGGATAATATTGGTATGATTACAAGCATTCATAAGTTGATAAGAAATTCTTATTGGGCATTTATTTCATGCTAGGGACAGCTAGAAATAACAGTGAAAAAACAGATACTGTGTCTATCCTCATAAGCATACAATCTAGTATAGAAGACAGATATAAAAAACATAAAAAATAATCATTATAAGTTGTAAGTATAATTAAGGAAGAGGAGACTGGGAGCAGAGAACTGCTTTTGAATGGGTCTTTAGAGAAAGCCTCTTTGAGGAGGTTACCTCTCCTATTTTTCTTCAGAAAGACTCATCATAGTTATAAAACAATACTATACACATTTAAAAGATAGATAAGAAGCAGTATTAACTAAAAATGTGTGTGTGGTTACATAGATATATATGCATATCTTTGTATAGGAAGTCACATATGAATATATAAATGTGCATGTACAGGTGTATCTGTTGTTGTTGTTGTTGTTGTTAAGTGCCGTCGAGTTGTTTCCGACTCATAGCGACCCCATGCACAGCAGAACGAAACACTGCCCGATCCCGCGCCAGCCCCACAATCCCTGCTATACTTGAGCCCATCACCG
>NW_006921738.1:5887841-5892487 GCF_000298275.1 Orycteropus afer afer | reverse complement strand
CTTCATGGATAATGTTCTTGATATCTTCCCATAATTCATCTGGCTTTCGGTCATTGGTGTTCAATGCATCAAATCTATTCTTTAGATGATCTCTAAATACAGGAGGGATATATTCAAGATCATATTTGGGCTTTTGCATTACCAATTGACCACATAGATCATAAAAGAACTTCCCCATGGACGTTACTGATTATTTCTTTCCAGGCAGAAATATGTTGTCATGGGTCTATCAGATGAATTATCAGTAAATGTACCAAGCGGTTGAGTGAAAAAAGCTTTCATCTGGTGTTATTTAATAAAGTCCACTTAAAAATTAGAGAATGACTACTAAATACAATGATTTTTGTTTCAGCATAATTGATAGTAGGCTGCTTCTTCTGACAACAACTCCACCAAAAGGTGCAGCTGCTTCTTAGGAAAACAAATGAAACCATTAGTCCGGAGGAGGGTGCTTCCCTTCCTTTCCATCTGTGCTGATATGGGGGCATACGTCCAGACCACCCACTGGCAATCCAGGAAGTACAGAATTGTTAACAAATAGTGGATAATAATATCGACACATTAGAACTGTTCTTCAGAGAGACTACACTTGATTTAGCAGGGAAAAGAAATAAGCCATTGATGTGGTAATGGATTCTTTTTCTCTTTTCATGTTGCAAATCAACTTTATTGAGATTTGCACATACTCATTTACCTAAAAAGAATTTTTTTAAAAAAACTATGATTTGGGTGAAAGTTTGGAGAGCAAATTCATACAGCAGCTTACACACACTTTGTCTCATGACTTTGACTACAATTTACCACAATGCAACAACTCCCCTCCCACTTCCTCCCCATAGTTACCTCTTCCTTGTGTCCTTCCTTCCATGCACTCCTGTCCCCTGAGCTATGTCCCTGTGCATACACAGCCCTTCTATTCTCCCATGATTGTTCTCTCCAAGGAGTGTATCTACCTAGTGTAAACATTCACCTCATGTGCCTGTCTTTTGTTTGGGCTGATGGATTCTTTATTTTTCTTCTCCCCAGTTAATGAGAATATGGATGCTGGGATGCTTAAGAGCACAAACATCTAGGAGGATGAATTAGACTGAAATATGCTCCTCTCTGCCCAGTAAGTCCTCCCATTGACCAGATGTGGATAGGAGGGGAAGAGGTGGAAGGAGCTATGCAATGTGGACTATCTCACCAAATTAATTTTGCTCATGTAGACTTCTAACTAACACACTCACTGCCATCAAGTCGTTTCCAACTCATAACAACCCCCATTGGGCTTTCAAGGCTGTAAATCTTTATGGAAGTAGATCACCCCATCTTCCTTCAGCAGAGCAGCTGGTGGGTTTGAACCACTGACCTTCCAGTTAGCAGTCAAATGCCTTATGACTACACTATGCAAAGAGAAGGAAATAGGCTTTATTGCAACTTTGAGTGGCTTGTTCTTCCTCCTTCATATAGACTTTCTTCTCCTTGGGAGCAGAGACCTCATTTTTCGTTTCTGAGCTCACAACCCAAATCATCTAGTATTACGCACACAGCATGTACTCGGTAAATATGCTTGACCAACAATACAGCTATTCCTTAGTTCCACTTCACACACAGTGCCCAATACAATTCCTTGCACAAAATAAACTCTCAAATGGGGCAAATGAATGAGTATGAGACCAGTGTATTACAACCAGACTCCTTTTTTAATCCCCATTCACAACACCTTAAAAAATGTGAGTAAGTGAAAAATCTCAATCTATTTCTATAAAGGTTATGTTTTATTACCATGAAGTTTTGTTATGAGTCACAGCTACCTGAAAACTTTAAGATTACTGCTGGAGCCCCTTCTTTTTTCCATGCACTCTCTTCTACCCAGCCTATCTATCAAATATTATCTGAAGGCAAAAAAAAAATCCCAAAAATATATTTTTAGCTCACACTTCATATATCCACTTGTCTGACATCTCTACCTGGAGTCTGTATAGACCAAATAATGTCCTCAAAAATTCACGTCCACTTGGAACGTGACTTTATTTGGATTTCAGAATTCTAGCCTCCAGAATGAATTTCTGTTGTTTTAAGTTACCCAGTTTGTGGTGGCTTGTTAAGGCAACCATAGGAAACTAATACAGAGTTCAATAGGCAACTCAAACTTGATCATTCCAAAACCAGTCTCCTGATTCCTCTTACCCCAGAACTACTCCTTCCCATCCTGATGGTGTTATGTAAATACCATGCAATAAAGACAAAAGCAGTCATCCTTGATTCCTCTCCTACCTTCACACTTTCCATCCAATCCATCAGGAAGTCCTATTGACTCTTTCTCTAGAGCATATACTAACCCTTTCATATCTCTCACTCTTGACTACCTCTCCCTCATCTAAATCACTATCACCTCTTGCTTGGGCTCTAGAATGATGCCCCATCTTGTTATTTATATATAGGAGCTCTGGTAGCATAGTGCCTAAGGCACTTGACTGCTAACCAGAAGGCTGGCCGTTCAAACCCACCAGCCACTCCCTGGAAGAAAGGTTGGGCAATCTATTTCCATAGTGATACTGCCTCGGAAACCCAGTGAGTTGGGTCTGACTTGACAGCACATAACAAGAACAAATATATATATATATATATATATATATATACATATATATACACACACACACACACACACATGTATATTTGTCATTGGTTTATTTTTCTCAACAATATGTCCTCCAGGTTCATCCATGTTGTGAGATTGTTTCGGGAACTCATTTTTCCTTATTGCTGAGTACATAGTATTCCATTGTTTGTATGTGTGCAGTACAGTGTATTACTTGGTATGGCTTTTCTTTGCTACTTCCACCAGATTACTGGGTAAACTATGTAAATGTAAGGTGTCTGTGGCCCACCAAAGGAATTAGATAGCTTGTTAGTAGTATGAATAAGATACATGGCACCCTTGTGGTGGTTGTACCAGGGAAATAAGGTGAACGGAGCTCTCAAGCGAGGATTGGTCAGTTTTGCCATTCTGCTAGGCTTAAAATAAGGCCCCCTAGAGGCAGAAGGGGAGATCTCATTGCCATCAAGAGAAAAGAGCTGGAGGTGGAGTGGAGCACATCCTTGGACCTAAGATCCCTGGGCTCGACCTCCTTTGCAGAGAGGTCTCCTTGGCGGAGACGACCAGCAGAAAGACAGCAGCAATGGAACAAAGAGGCAAGAGACAGAGCTATGGGCTCGCTGAAGCTTGGAATGAGAAAGCTGAGTGCCTTTGGGCAGGAGGCTTGCTGGCACAGTGGGGTGCATGTAGGTGCACCTATTGGCAGGGCTAAAAGAGCTTTGTAACACTTGCTGGAGCAAGGCAGAGGCCAGGCCAAGAGGCCAAGAGCCAGAGGTATGCCTAAGGGCATGGCTGAGGGGAAAGTGTCCTGATTGAAGAATTGTCTCCTGAGCTCATTCCTGTACCTGAATTGTAACCTGTTACTTCCCTAATAAAACCCATAATCATGAGTATTGTCTGTGAGTTCTGTATGGCTACTGCAACAAATTATCAAACTCAGCGGACCAGTAGGAAGTGCTGTGGGAGGGATGGTCAGTATCAGAGTTGGTAAGAAGGCTGGAGGGTGGCAGCGTGTCTGTCTTCATAGTGATCACCCTTGGGCTGCTGATGGTGATTCTCTCTCCCCTTCATGAAGTTAGAGGAGGTCAGAGGAGGATGCCACCTCCACTTCCTTTCTGCAATGTACCACATTTTCATTATCCATTCATCCATTGATGAGCACTTAGATTGTTGCCATATTTTTGCTGTTGTAAACACAATACCATTAATATGACACACAAATAAAATCTTGCTGAAGATAATTCAAAAACTGTTGCAGCAGTATATTGACAGAGAACTTCCAGAAATGTAAGCTGGATTCAGAAGAGGACATGGAACGAGGGATTACTGATATCAGATGGCTCTTGGCTGAAAGCAAAGAATACCAGAAAGATGTTTCTTTGTGTTTTATTGACGATGCAAAAGCATTCAATTTTGCAGATCATAACAAATGGTGGGTAACATTGAGAAGAATGGGGATTCCAGAACACTTAACTGTGCTCATAAGGAACCTGTACATAGACCAGGAGGCTGTTGTTCAAACAGAACAAGGTAATACTGAATGGTTTAAAATCAGGAAAGGAGTGTGTCAGGGTTGTATCCTCTCACCAAACTTTCTCAATACGTATGCTGACCAAATAATCAGAGAAGCTGGACTATATGAAGAAGAGCATGGCATCAGGATTGGAGGAAGACTCATTAACAACCTGCGATATGCAGATGTCACAACCTTGCTTGCTGAAAGTGAAGGTAACTTGAAGCACTCACTGATGAATATTAAGACTATAGCCTGCAGTATGGATTACATCTCAACATAAAGAAAATGAAAATCCTCACGGCTAGACCAATATGGAGCATCATGATAAATGGAGAAAAGATTGAAGTTGTCAAAGATTTCATATTGCTTGGTTCCATGATCAACACCAATGGAAGCAGCAGTCAAGACATCAAATGACGTTTTGCACTGGGGAAATCTGCTGCAAAAGACCTCTTTAAGAGGCGGGGCAAGATGGCGGACTAGGCAGAAGGATTGCACAGACCCTCTTCAACAAAGAAAAGGGAAACCAATTAACACAGACACAGAAGA
>NW_006921738.1:5868879-5880415 GCF_000298275.1 Orycteropus afer afer | reverse complement strand
GGCCTAACCCAGGCCATGGTATTTTCAATAGCCTCATATGCATGTGAGAGCTGGACAATGAATAAAGACCGAAGAAGAGTCGATGCTTCTGAGTTGTGGTGTTAGCAAAGGATGCTGAAAGTACTGTGGACTGCTAAAATAACTAACAAATCTGTCCTGGAAGAAGTACAGCCTGAATGCTTCTTGAAGCAAGAATTACCAGATTTCATCTCACCTACTTTGGTCATGTTGTCAGAAAGGACCTTTCCTTGGAGAAGGATACCATGCTTTGTAAAGTGGAGGGTCAATGAAAAAGGGGAAGGCCCTCAACGAGATGGATTGATATTGTGGCTGCAACATTGGGCTTAAGTTTAGGAAAGATTGTGAGGCCGACACAGGACCAGGCAGTGTTTCACTGGGTCACTGTGAATCGGAGCCAACTCAACAGCACCTGTTAACACAACAACAGATAGTGCTGAGATGAACACGGATGTGTTCGTGTCACTTCTGTTGGACGCCTGGGATATGTACCTAGGTGTGGAATTGCTGGGTCATATGGCAACTATACTTCTAGTTTTTTTAGAAAGTGCCAGATTATTTTCTACAATGGCTGTAACATTTTGCATTCCCATTCAATAAAAAGTGTTTAAATTGAGAAATCATTTAATAAGCCTAAGATACATTTGAACATGAAGAATAAGTAGAATGAAGACTAACACAGGTTTTTATGCAAAGTAACATACATATACATTGAAACCTGTATTACATAATCCATTGAAACCTGTATTATATAATACATAATTACATAATAGCTGTTTTTCCCAACAGCTCTAACCCTAATTTTTAAAGCTAACAATTGTTGCGTATCTACTATATGCCAGGAATGACAGGTGGCTTTACATATATATTCTCTCATTTAATTTCACTTAATGATTTCACAGTCTTATGAGGCAGGTACAACTAGTGAAGTGGGCCAGCCAGCATTCAAATACAAGTCAGTCTTACCCCAAAGTCCTGAGCTCTTCACTGTCCTATTAATATTTCTGATTGGCCAGATTTCCTGGGAATATTCACCCAGGAAAATAAGTTCAGAGCTCAACTTGGAACTCCATGGCTTTCTCTTGGAAGGTTGTAGCATTAATGCTGTTCACTTTGAGGGCACATGGAGATTAAGGTTTGTCTAAACAAAACCATTGTTCCTACGATCCTCATCCTGCAAACACAGCAGGACATTGTCCAAAACAGCATTTCCTAGGTTAAAAAGTCAGTTGCCATCAAGTCAATTCTGACCCATGGTGACCCAAAGTATGTCATAGTAGAACTGTGCACCATAGGGTTTTCAGTTGCTGGTTTTTCAGAAGTAGACAGCAGACCTCTTCCAAGGCACCTGTTGATAGGCTTGAACATCCAACCTTTCAGTTAGCCGTCAAATGTGTTAACCATTTGCACAATCTAGGGACTCCTTTCCTTGTTTAAGGAATTATTAAATGCCCTGAACATCCTGTTAGACCTATTACATGCTTTCTACCAGTCAGGTCTCCAAAGTTAATGCTTAACTAGAATTTCTATTATGGCACAGAAGGGCTGGATTCTTGTTAGGGTTAAGTGAGTAAATGCACATTAAATCTCTTTGAGAAAATATGAAATGTTACACAGGATGTGCAATATCATGCAATCACAGAACATTAGAGATGGAAAATAACTTAGCAATTGCTCATTATTTCATGGAAGCAAAACATGAGGCACAGAGGGTTAAGTGGCTTGTTGTGGTTGCAGGGCTGCTACGTGATAGGATGTGATTACATTGCTTACTACATTCAATTCTTAATATGTAGCTGAGCATCAATTGTGGTCTTTGCATCCATTTTCCTGAACTGATACAAATGATTTCAAACTTTCAAAATGATGCCAAATTTATGATATTATTATGCACATATTTTTTCTAGACTTTATATTTAATTTTATATAAAACTTTTAAAGTTACCAGTCTTCCATTTCATTAGCAATAGGTATTATTTCACCTTAATATCTCTAGAAAAAAAGAGACAGAAAGAAAATAAATTACTATATATTTTTGATAAATGATCTCTTAAAAAACTGAATGTCACATTTTTGTCATATTACAACTATAATATATGGCATACCCATTATGGATTGAATTGTGTCCCCCCAAAAAATATGTGTTGAAATCCTTACCCTTGAACCTGTAAATATGATTCTGTTTGGAAACAGGAATTTTCTTTTGTTTTGTTAATGGGATCGTACCAGAGTGGGTTGGGTCCTAAGCCTAATTAATTCTGAGTTCTAAAAAGAGCAGAACAGATACAGAGACACAGAGGGAAGACTGACACTAAGAAACACCAAGGAACTCCCAGGGTTACTGATAAGCAAGCATCCTCCCCTGAAGCTGAGGTCCTGATACGGAATTTGCAATGCAATAAGTTTCTCTTATTATATATGATCTTTCTGGCCTTCTGTTTATTATTCAAAAATGATTGGTTGGGCCATAGCCTGCCCTTTGACGGCTTATTTTACACACGTTACAGGAATTGGTGAGCTTACTATGAAAATAGTGTGTGTAAAACCAAACTTATTGCTGTCAAGTTGATTCAAGGTCATGTCAAGTCCATGTGCTTTTCTTGGCTATAAACTTTATGGAAAAAGATTGCCAGGTCTCTCTTCTGCTTCACCACTGGGTGGGTTTGAACCATTCACTTTTTAGATTAGTAGTTGAGTATAAACCATTTGCACCACCCAGAGACTTCACCTCAAAGCAGGAGGAAAATACATTTCTGTTCTTTAAAGCCACCCCTTTGTGGTCTTTTTGTTACAGCTACACTATGAAACTAAGACAATAGCCAAAAAGGAATAACCTTAGTGGACAACCTTAGTGGGTGTTTTGTTTTTTTATCAGTGGCTCTCAACAGGAATCACCAGCATTTGGAAATGTGTGAAGATTTTTTTTGGTTGTCACAATGACTAAGGAGAAGTACCAGAATTTGGTGTCCAGACGACAAGGATACTAAATGTCCTTCAACACAAGGGGCAGTTCTACATAAAGAATTGTGTTACTCAATATTCCAACAGTAACTTTGAGCACCAGAAAAAAATAACAATAAGCATCCAGCCACTTATGGTAACTTCTCTTAATTACACATGACACATTTAGTCTAATTTGAAACTTTTAAAAATAAAAAAGGGGGAGAGGCATTAATTTTGAAGAGACAGTGTTCAACCTACTACAGGTCTTTTCTACTATACTCTATTGGTCAAACCAGTCACAACCCAAATTCAAAGAGAAAGGAAATAGACCCCATCTCTCAATGGGAGGAATATCAAAGAATTTGTGACCATCTTTAATTCAAATACAAAGTCTTCATTAACAATACTTCTATAGCTTTAGCTATTTATGTTTCTATTTGCAGGAGCTCTGGTAGCATAGTGCTTAAGGCACTTGACTGCTAACCAGAAGGCTGGCGGTTCAAACCCACCAGCCACTCCTCAGAAGGAAGTTTGGGCAATCTACTTCCATAGTGATACTGCCTCGGCAACCCAAGGAGGGGTGGGTATGAGTCGGGTCCGTTTTGACGGCACATAACAACAACAACAACATTTGTTATTACTCTGATCTGTATAGTGGAGCTCTGGTGGTGAAGTGCCTAAGGCATTTGACTGCTAACCAGAAGGCTGGTGTTTCAAACCCACCAGCCACTCCTCGGAAGAAAGACTGGGCAACTACTTCCGCAGAGATACCACCTTGGACAAATGTCTCTATCCTCCAATTCTGCATAAATCTATTGCTGCTGCCTGTGCAAAATATCATGTATTTATTAACATACCGGGCCCTTAGTAGTTACACACTGAGTACTTGGTGATAAATGACCGCAGTGAACTGTTGTTGTTAGCTGCCATCTAGTCTGTTCCAACTCACGGCGATCCCACACGTGCAGAGCAGAACTGTTCCCTAGGGTTTTCAAGGCTTTGACCTTTTAGAAAGAGATCACCAGGCCTGTCTTCTGAGGTGCCTCTGGGTGGGTTTGAACCACCAATGTTTGGGTTAGAAGTCCAGCACTTAAGTATTTTCACTATCCAGGGAATCCTATACTAAATAATGTCTTCTTTTCGTTACATGTCAGCAAGTAGAAGACATTTTGTAGATGCCCCCCAATGTCAGCAGGCGGTAAGTGAATGCTACCTTGAAAAGTCTCCTTCACTGACTTTCTTATTTTCTCTATGGTTACAACTACAAATTTCTACCTTAGTTCAAAATGGTTAAACAGGTTCATGATGATTCCATATGATCCACTACTACCAAAATGAACTTAACTCTTTTCTTTTTATGTTTCACGCAGTGAACTAGATCCTCTAAGCCAGTGGTTTTCCACTGTTACAATATACCAGAATTACCTAGATAGCTTGTGAAAGTATCAGAAATATCTAGACAGCTTGTGAAATCTAGCTTCTCTAGATGGTTCATATCCCTAGAGTTTCTGATTCAGGAAGGCTGAGGTGGAGTTCTGATGGTGTAGTGGCTAAGACATTTGGCTGCTAACCAGCTGCTCCGTGAGAGAAAGATGAGGCAATCTACTTCCTCAAAGATTTATAACCATGGAAACCCAATGGGGGTCATTATGAATCAGAATTGACTCGGCAGTGGGTTTGGTTTTGATTTTGGGGTCAAGAGCCACCTCTGCAAAGCTTTCAGGCAATTCTGGGCTCCTGGGAGCGTAGACAAGAGCAGGTTGCAGTGAGATTCAGGTTCCATGCTGTCTCAGTTTGGCACAGGAATAGTTTAGGCATCCACCAAGTAGCTTGATGACAATTTCTCTTAAGACACAAAATGTTAAAGCCAGAAAGTGGAGCTGGCTACATAATTTGTGGAACCTAGTGCAAAATGAAAATGTGAGTCCCTTATTTCAAAAATCAAGACAAAAGTGCCAACAAATGTACTAGGTGGTCATTGGTGTTCAGCAGCAGAATTATTGCCTTCCAAGTGGGAGACCTGGGATCAATTGCTGGCCAATGCCCCCATGTGCAGTTGCCACCTGCCTGTCACTGGAGGCTTGTGTGTTGCTGTGATGCTGAATAGATGCGAGCAGAGCTTCCAGACTAAGATGAACTAGGGAGAAAGGCCTGGTTATCTGTTACTGAAAAACAGCCAATGAAAATCCTATGGATCACAGAAGTCTGACCCCTTTGTGCACGGGATCTCTCAGTCAGGGGCTGACTTGATGGCAGCTAACACCAAAAAATGTACTGACATAAAAAGCCTTGTCACTTCTTTCACAAAGGTCTCTCTCTCAATTTGTCATGAAGAAAATTTTTTAAAAATAAATTATTAGCATCAACTCTACCATTCATCTTTATATTGTGCAATGCCAGTCCCTCACTCTGGTGGCGGGGCGGGATCCTGCCAGTCTTTTTTCTTTCCTTTCAAAAGTTTCCTGGCATGATGAATGTGATTAATGCCACTGAACTGTACATGTAAACAAGGTTGAAATGGAAAATGTTTTGTCGTATATTTTTCTTTTTACCACAATTTAAAAAAAAGCCTCCTGGAAAACATGACTAAGTTTTTTGTGTTGTATTTTACTAAGTAAGCACATGGAGAATAGGGGCAAAGTGTTGGGGGTGAAATCATACACTATAACTTGGAGAGTTTGGGGCACTTTAAGATAGGGTTGGAGATAAAATTAAAGGAATATTTGAATCCAAAAACAGATTCATCAGAAAAGGCCCTGAGTCTTATTCATGCAATCAGGTAGAAAGGGTAATTGGAGGGAGATGCTGTTTAACAATTCAAATCTGGAAGGTGATGTGGTGCTACTGTTATTAAAATACACGGTGTGCTTTTTATAGCTTAACATATTTACTTCTATGCAAATAACGTACAGCTCTACAAATCTCATTGTTCAAAGATTGTTATCAGAAGAAATCCTCCTTCCTTTACCTTTGTCCCAGGGGACTCCCTGTGTGAAAGGACAGATATTCACAAAAGCTTATGAGTATGAATTAAAGCTCAGATCTTCTCCCGGAGGACCAGGCAGCCTGGAATTAGCCCTGCATTTATGAATAATTCAGAGAGACACTGGGGAAAGGGCAGCCCGATCGATGGGTGGATGTGTCCCTAGCCACACTCTACCATGCTGTCCTTTACTTAACTCAGACCTGGGTTTGTTTACTAGCAAGTTAATTAACTTTTAAGCTTTAGTGTCCTCATGTGAAAATGAGGATAAAAATACTTCTGACTTCATTGGACTGTTGTGACTATTAAAAGACATAACGCATTTGAAGTGCCTAGACTATAGGAAGCACTTGATATACGCTAGCTCTTCTTATTAGCTTCTGTGCTCTCTGAATTCTTAAAAGGCTTTTCGTTGAGTGCCTCATAATTTAGCACCTAATTGCATGCTGTCTCATACAGTTTGCTACTGTTTTCTGAGAAGTGAATGTTATCTTTCTTATGCATCATAGACCTTACAAGGAGACATTGTCTTGGGAATTACATCTAGACCTGCTGCCTTACAGTGTACAAATATGCCCACAGTTACTCTCTTAGGGCCTTTTGAAACCCCCTTTGCCTAGCCTCACAACAGAACATGGACAAATTCTCTGCAGCCTATGAGCCCTGATTGATGGCTAATTGTGGATGAACTGTGTCACCCTAAAATATGTATTGGAGTCTTAACCCCTACACTTGTGGATGTTATCCTGTTTGAAAATAGAGCTTTCTTTCTGATGCTGGGGGGAGCTCTGGTGGTGCAGTGGTTAAATCATTCAGCTTCGAACTGAAAGATCAGTGGTTTGAACCTACCAACCCCTCTGTGGCCGAAAGATGAGGCAGTCTGCTTCCATAAAAATTTACAGCTTTGGAAACCCTATGGGGCAATTCTACTCTGTTTAATAGGGTCTCTAGGAGTCGGAATCAACTCTGGAAGTGAGATTTGCTATTGTTGTTATACTGGAGTCTCTTGGTTGCTAACTGAAAAGTTAGAAGTTCAAATCTACCCAGAGGCACATTGGAAGAAAATTTTGCGATCTACTTTGGAAAAGTCCAACCAAAAAACCAAACTCACTGCTGTTGAGTCAGTCCCCAACTCACACCAACCCCTCCTTGGGTTTCCCTGAGGCAGTATCTCTACAGAAGTAGATTGCCCAATCTTTCTTCCAAGGAGTAGCTGGAGGGTTTGAATCATCAGCCTTCTGATGAGCAGTCAAATGCCTTAGGCACTATGCCACGAGAGCTCCTTTGAAAAAATCAGCCACTGAAAATCTTATGGTGCACAGTTTTACTCTGACATAAATGGGATCACTATGACCTGGAATCCACACCACAGCAACCGGGTTTTGTGTTGTATTAATGAAGTCATTATCAGTATAGGCTGTGTCCTAAATCTAATCACTTCTGAGTTATAAAAAGAGCAGATTAGACCCAGAGGCAAGCACACATGAGGAAAGACAGATACTTGGTGAGGATTGTAAAGGGACCAAGGAACCCCCGGGGTTACTGAGAAGGAAGGGAAGAAATTGAACTGCTGAGACCCTAATTTGAACTCCTAGCCTCTAGAACTTTGAGAAAATAAATGTCTGATCTTTAAAGGCACCCACTTGTATTTGTGTTACAGCAGCACTGAGAAACCAAGACAATGGCCTTGTCAGAAAGGTGGATTCCTTGAGAAGCTATTTCAATGACCATGAATCATTGTTTCACTTTGAGGAAAGAGCACAATGCATTTTCAACATTCTAAAGAAAGCTTCTCACCTTAAGAATTTTTAGTTCACTAGATTAAATGCAAAATGATTATTAATTTCTTTCATGGGTGCACTGTAGTAAAGTTAAAAAGTACCTGTGGCACACTGTTCTCTTTTGAAGAGGAAAACAATACTGTAATGGTACAGTGAAATCCATTGCTAAGCAACAGAGCCAGGTCTAGACTGCACAAAAGTAAAAAAATCTTTGTTCAATATGCTGAAAAAAACTGTTAAATGGAAAATGCTTAATGGAATCTTACCTGCAACAGCAACACTCTTTATTTGCAAAGTACTAATCAGCAGTTGATAATTAATTTTCATGGAAGTCTCTGCAAATAGCTAGCAATTCTGCTTTCTACCTAAAACAATTCAACAGAAAGGGTTTGGATATTCATTGTTATGAGAGGTATGGATCTGACATCTGGAGTACAAATCATCAGTCCCTGTGTTACAGGTTTGATCCAGGACTATACAGATCCACGTCAGGTAATTTCAATTTCAATACCAATTAATTTTGATGAAAATATATTTTTTGGCATAATTAAAGCAGTGGTTCACAAACTATGATCCCTGGATCAGCAACACTTGTTAGAAATGCAAATTCTTGAACTCCACCCCAAGAGCTCCTTGGCTCTTGACCCAGGTGGACATAAATTCCAGAAAAGATTAGGGGCACAGCAACATTTGAGGAGTGTAGATGAGATTCCTCCTTTCACTGAGAGGGAGGACAATGGCTAAGAGTCCAGGCACTTCTGACAGGTTCCCTAGATTGGAATCCCATCTTCACTTTGCAGCTTTGGGTAAGTAAATTAATTACCTGATGCCTCAGTACCCTCATCAGTAAAGTGGACTAATGGTGAATATACATTATAGGGTTATTGTGGGGATTAAGTGTGCCTCTTATGTAGAAAACAAAACAAAAGAAAAACTTCACTGCCATGGAATTGATTCAACTCATAGTGACCCCTCCTTAGGTTTCCAAGGTGGTATCTCTATGGAGGTAGATTGCCCAGTCTTCCTTCTGAGGAGTAGCTGGTGGGTTTGAACCACCAGTCTTCTGGTTAGCAGTCAAATGCCTTAGGCACTACACCACCAGAGCTCCCCTAAGCCTTCAATAAATGTTAGGCATGAAAAGGATCCCAAGGCTTCTCTTTTCACTTGGGTCTTCAGTAAATAAAGGGAAAGGTCCAAAGCAAAACCAAACCCACTGCCGTGGACTCAGATCCAACTCATAGCAACCCCTCCCTCAGTTTCCAAGGCAATATCACTATGGAAATAAGATTGCCCAACCTTCCTTCCGAGGAGTGCTGGTGGGTTTGAACCGCAAGCCTTCTGGTTAGCAGTTACATGCCTTAGGCACTACACCACCAGAGCTCCTAAGGGAAAGGTAGATGTGAGATCATGAAGAGAGCAAGGACTATGTAGTCAGACAAGTTTTCAAATCCAGCTCTATAAATGACTAGAGTTGTCCACACTTGACTGAAAAATGGAGTAAGGCCCTTCCTACTTGATTATTGTGACACTTTATGGGAGACAACCACTGGAAACATCTGTGGCTCTTCTTCCCTCAGTCTTCTTTCTAACTGAAGGCTCACCCATACCCTATGAGCTTTTTCTCAGTTGTCCTAATGAGTTCATAGGAAGGGAAGAGCATTTAAATCTTCTAAATGTTCCTCAGAAATTTCAGAAGAGAGAGACTTCCGGTAAGATGGAGAAATAGCCAGACAAGTGACACAGACCCTCTTTGACAAAGAAAAGAAAAAACAATTGACAGAGATACAGAAGATAATCCTGGAACCCTCAGCTTTGAAAGGAACTATGCAGAAGTGGATTAGCACCAACTAGTGGAAAAACCTGAATGAAAATAGTCAGTACAGAGATGGTTGGAGCTGTGGACTGTCAGCTATTCTGACAAGACCAACAGCCTGAATATTTCCGAGTGGTGTTGGGACCTGAGAATTGATGTAAAGATCAGTCCTGGTCACCAAGGGCTGCAGGGATGACTGAAAGGGTGGCGTATGACTAGGAAAGGAAACAGCAAGGAGGGAGACAACCTGAGCTGTGGACTTTTCACTGTCTGGAGGGTGCAGCCATTTTGATTGTTTACATGTGGCAGCCATTTTGGATATTTAAAGTGACCAAGGGCACAGCCATTTTGAATGTTTACAAGGAGCAGCCATTTTGGATATTTAAAGTGACCAAGGGCACAGACATTTTCAATGTTTACAAGCAGAAGCCATTTTGGATATTTAAAGTGACCGAGGGCGCAGCCATTTTGAATGTTTACAAGTGGCAACCATTTTGGATTTTAAAGTGATAGCATTCTCATTTGGATTCCAGAGATCTAAGAATAGGCTCTGATTGCCAGAGTTGGCAAGGACATACGAGAGGCTGACAATAGGAAAGGAGTGGTGAGTGTATAAGTGCTGTCAACTAGTGAATAGAGGAGCACAGCACAGTACTGTGCCTGTACAGATAACACACAAAGAAAACAAAAATTGTGGGCAAGTCACATCAGCATACAATCACCAATTAAATATAAACACAAAACATCACAATGCCTCAGAGACAACAGAGCATCACAGTCCACACAAAGAAGCAAGATAAAGCAGGAGAAACAAGGGACCAGGATACAGACCCAAAACACATCCCTGAGGAAGACATAGCATTGGAACTCCCTAATAAGGAATTCAAAAGAATTATATTTAGGTATCTTCAAAGGATTGAGAGACAGACCAAGGAAAACACAGACAAAACCCTAGAAGAATTTTGGAAGAAAATACAAAAACAAAATGACAAAATAAATGAGAAATTAGAAATTATTCTAAATATACAGATAGATATGCAGAAGATTAATACTAAATTTTCAGAAGTAGATAACACATTGAAAGGGCAAAGGAGTAGAATTGATGCAATGGAAGACAGAATTAATCAGATTGAAGACAAATACCTAAATACTTCTTTGGAAAGGGATCAATCAGAAAAAAAAGGCAAAAAAAAAATGAAGAAAGCCTAAGGTTCATGTGGGATACCATCAAAAAGAATAACCTACATGTCATTGAAATTCCAGAACAGGAAAAGAAAAATGAAACCACTGAGAAAATTGTCCAAGATTTGTTGGAGGAGAATTTCCCTGATATGATGAAAGATGAAAATACATCCATTCAGGAAGTACAATGAACCCCAAATAGGATAGACCCCAAAAGAAAATCACCCAAACGTATCATCATCAAACTCACCAAAACCAAAAACAAAGAAACAATCCTGAAAGCAGCACAGGAAAAACTAAAAGTTACCTACAAGAGGAAACCAATAAAACTAAGCTCAGATTTCTCAGCAGAAACCATGCAGGTGAGAAGACAATGGGATGGTATATATAAAACCCTGAAAGAGAAAAATTTCCAAACAAGAATTATGTACCCAGCAAAACTGTCCCTCAAATATGATGGTGAAGTTAGGACATTTCCAGATAAGCAGAAATTAAGGGAATTTGTTAAAAACCAGACCAATCTTACAAGAGATGCTAAAGGGAGCCCTTTGGACAGAGAAGCAACAGCAACTGACCATTAACACACATGATGATATAACCCAGAAACCAACCCAGCTATGGAAGTATCCAAAGTAAATAAGCCTACAAGATTGTAATCAGGGAACCAGAGACACCAACCAACAAATGAAGACAACTACCATCCAAAAAGAGGGGAAAAAATCTGTGTCATTACAGAACTTCTAGATGGTAGGGAAGTCAAGACAACTACAAAATAGAACGGATTGTTCTACACTTGGGAAGAAAACTATAAATCAC
>NW_006921738.1:5861789-5867315 GCF_000298275.1 Orycteropus afer afer | reverse complement strand
CTGGACAATGAATAAGGAAAACGGAAGAAGAACTGATGCCTTTGAATTCCAGTGTTATTGAAGAGTATTGACCATGGACTGCCAGAAGAATGAACAAATGTGTCTGGGGAGAAGTACAGCCAGAATGCTCTTTAAAAGTGAGGATAGCAAGACCTTCTCTTACGTACTTCGGATATGTTTTCAGGAGGGACCAGTCCTAGGGAAGAACATCATACTAGGAAAAGTAGAGGGTCAGCAAAAAAGAGGAAGACCTTCAACAAGATAGGAGTTCTGGTGGTGTGGTGCCTAAGGCATTTGACTGCTAACCTGAAGTCTACTTCTGTAAAGATTTACCACCTCAGAAACTTGTTTCGTTTGTTTGTTTCCAACAAGACAGATTGACACAGTGGCTACAACAATGAGCTCAAGCACAGCAACAATTGTGAGAAAGGGGCGGGAACGGGCAGTGCTTCATTCTGCTGTACATAGGGTTGCTATGAGTCAGAGCTGACTCGATGGCACCTAACAACAATAATCCTGTTTAAAGCCTATGGCCAGAGTGGCTGCATAGCAGATACTTAATATGTACTCAGTGAGGTAATGAAGAAAGTAACAAAGCCAAATTGCAAAACCCATAATTTCTGATGAAATGCAAACTTGGCTAATAAAAATGTACAAAGAAAGAAATATGAAGAGAGGTTTACATAGACATAAGAAAGTACCTCCAAGAAATTGAATGTGTTTATCAAATTTTCAGAAGTCTAACTCCCATTCAAAACTTAATAATACACCTGTGAAGTATTATAAGATACCCAGTCAGAGCCCACTGTCAGATATGCATGCATGGGTGGGGCAGGGAGAAGACAACGATGGCAGAATCACGTGGGCTTTTCCTTACCAGCACATTTCTGTAATCTCTCCACATACCTGAGTGGCATGGGATCTAAATTAATTTCCCCACTTACTCACATGCTTCATAACGCTCATCAGCTTGTCATTGATCGTTTCATGTCAAGATGATGGAGGATTACAGGGTTTTGCAATCAATTATAGAATTTTATAATCAATTACTCAGTCCTTGAATTGTCTGCATCACTTTCGTGCAAAAGTCATTTCAGTTTTCAATTATTGCAAAGTCTCAACAAAGCAAAGGAAGGAAATTGAGGCATTCATTCCCTAAGTTTAAAAAAAAAAGGATAAAGAAAAAGTGTTAAACATTCACTGTTAGAGTTAGATTTAGATAAATTATTGTAAAATTCAATTTAATAGCATTATCAAATATTAAAAACCTTCCTATTTCTACATGAAGGTTGGTTATGTTAACATAACCAGGTCATTGGGTATTGATGGATCAAAGGATGCATAATTATTCATTCATTAACTGATGCTGGTTCATCACTAGACTTATATAAGTGATTGACCACAGAAAAAGGGAAACCTGGTTCATTTATTTAACTCCATAGAAAGGTGACTCTTGTTTTACATTCCTAAACAAAAAGATTCCTTCTTTGTTTTTAATTGTTGTTGCTGTTAGGTGCCATTGACTCAGTTCCAACTCAGTCACCCCTTATTTAACAAAAAGAAACACTGCCCATTCCTGCACCATCCTCACAATTGTTGCTATGTTTGAAGCCATTGTTGTAGCCATTGTGTCAATCTATCTTATTGAGGATCTTCCTATTTTTTGCTGTCCCTGTTCTTTACCAAGCATGATGTCCTTCTCCAGGAATTGGTCCCTCCTGATAATGTATCTGAAGTACAGAAGGTAAAGTCTTACCATCCTCTCTTTTAAGGAGCATTCTGGCTGAACTTCATCCAACACGTTGTTGTTATGTGCGGTCTAGTCGGACCCAACACATAGCGACCCTCCTTGGGTTTCTGAGGCTGTATCACTACAGAAGTAGATTGCCCAACCTTCCTTCCGAGGAGTGGGTGTTGGGTTTGAACTGCCACTCTTCTGCTTAGCAGTCAAGTGCCTTAGGCACTACACTGCCAGAGCTCCTTCATCCAACACAGAATTGTTCATTCTTCTGACAGTCTATGGTATACTCAGTATTCTTTGTCAGCACCATAATTCAAAGGCATCAGTTCTTCTTTGGTATTCCTTGTTCATTGTCCGGTTTTCATACACCTATGAGGTTAATAAGAGCTCTGGTAGTGTAGCGCCTAAGGCACTTGATTGCTAACCAGAAGGCTGGGAAGGAAGATTGAGCAACCTACTTCTATAGTGATACCACCTCAGAAACCCAAAGAGGGGTCGCTATGAGTCAGGTCCAACTCAATGGCACATAACAACAACAACAACATGAGGTAATAGAAAATACCATGACTTAGGTCAGGCAATTCTTAATTCTCAAAGTGACATCTTTGCTTTCTAACAGTTTAATGAGATCTTTGCAGTAGATTTGCCCAATGCAATACATTGTCTGATTTTTTGCCTTCTGATTCCATGGGTATTGATTGTGGATCCAAGTAAAATGAATTCCGTGACAACTTCAATCTTTTCTCCATTTAATGTGATGTTGCTTATTGGTCCATTTGTGAGGATTTTTCTTTTCTTTGTGTTGAGGTGTAATCCATACTGAAGACTGTAGACAGATTTTCATCAATAAGTGCTTCAAGTCTTCCTCACTTTCAGCAAGCAAAGTTGTATCATTTGCATATCCCAGGTTGTTGAGTCTTCCTCCAATCCTGATGCCACATATTTCTTCATATAGTCTATCTTCTCAGATTATGTGCTCAGCATACAGATTGAATAAATACGGTGAAAGGATATAACCCTGACACACACCTTTCCTGATTTTAAACCATGCAGTATCCTTTTGTTCTGTTCAAACAACTGCCTCTTTATCTACATACAGTTTTCACATGAACACAATGAACTGTTCTGGAATTCCCATTCTTCATAATATTATCCATAATTTATTATAATCCACAGAGTATAATTCCTTTGGATAAGCAATAAAATACATTTAAACATATTTCTGGTCCTCTATGCTTTCAGCCAAGATCCATCTGACATCAGCAATGATATCCTTTGTTCCTCATCCTCTTCTGATTCTGGCTTGAATTTCAGCAGAATTTACTTGTGGGTGATAATAATCATATTGTTAGATAATTTCTAAATTCTGTTGGATAAGCTTTCTTTGGAATGAGTGCAAATATGGATCTCTTCCAGCCAGTTGACCAGGTAGCTAGCTGTCTTCCAAATTTCTTGGCATGGATAAGTAAGCACTTCTAGCATTGCATCTGTTTGTTGAAACATCTCAATTGGTACTGTCAATTCCTGGAATCTTGTTTTTTGCCAGTGACTTCAGTGCAGCTTGGACTTCATCCTTCAGTTCTATCAGTTCTTGATCATATGCTACCTCCTGAAATGGCTGAATGTCAACTAACTCTTGGTGTCGTGACTCTGTGTATTCCTTCCATCTTCTTTCAATGCTTCTTGCATTATTCAATATTTTGCCTATAGAATCATTCAATATTGCAATCCAAGCCTTGAATTTTTTTTTCTGCAGTTCTTTCAGCTTTAGAATTGTTGACATATTCTCTCTTTTTTGGTTATCTAACTCCAGGTCTTTACACATTTCAATATAATACGTTATCTTCTCAAACCACCCTTTTAAATCTGTTCAGCTCTTTAATTTCATCATTTCTTGCATTTGCTTTAGCTACTCTATGTCAAGGGCAAATTTCAGCATCTCTTCTGACATCTATTTTGGTCTTTTCTTTCTCTCTAATCTTTTTAAATGAACTTTTGCTCTTTTTATGTATGATGTCACCCCGCAACTCATCTAATCACAAGTCATTAGTGTTCAATGCATCACATCTGTTTTTGAAATAGTCTCTAAATTCAAGTGGGATATATTCAAGATTGTTCTTTGGCTCTTGTGAACTTGTTTTAAATTAATCTGCTTCATTTGAACTTGCTTATGAGCAATTGATGATCTGTTCTACAGTTAGGTCCTGGCCTTGTTCTGATTGATGGTATTGAACTTTTCCATTGTCTCTTTCCACAGGTGTAGACAGTTTGATTCCCATGTTATTCCATCTGGCAAGGTCTATTTGTATAGTCACCATTTATGTTGTTGAAAAAAAGTATTTCCAATGAATAGGTCATTGGTCTTATGAAACTCTATCATGATCTCTGGCATATTTTCTATCACCAAGGCTATATTTTCTATCATCATGTCCATTTTATCCAATTACTAATGAACGTTTGGAGCTGTTTCTTCTCCTTTTGAGTTGTGCCACATCCACAAATGAGTGTTTTAAATTATGAGATAAATAATTGTGCACTTTCTTCATGCAGAAAGAACTTCAAGCTATTGGGTTGTAAGACAATTTCCAAGCCTCCCATTCTGAAAAAGAACCTTCCAAAAGTCCCTTCCACTTTTTCAATTTTCAAAAATTCAGGATTCAAACTGACAACTCACCATATTATTTTTCTGGCAATGGGCTGGACATTCTTATTATTGCTCTCTAGAGTTCTGTAATTCTAGCCTAAACAGATCATGATAATTTCTCCTACCTGCAAATTCACTCTCATAAAATGGGGTGATAGTTACACAAGGACCTATTATCATGAGGATCATGTTTAGATTTAGCAATTCTAAAATTATTTTCTGGGCTTTTTTCTCAGTTAAGGATTTTTGTTGTTGTTGTTGTTTCCATAGCACATCAAAGCTATTCCAGTTTAAATAAGGAATTGTAATGTTGTTGTTAGGTGCCATCAAGTCAGCTCTGACTCATAGTGACACTATATACAACAGAGTGAAACACTGCCCGATCTTGTCCCAGCATCACAATTCTTGCTATACCTGAGCCCATCATTGCAGCCCCTGTGTCAATTCATCGCATTACTTAGCCAGTGGATAATACAGTTAACTAATAGGGAAAAAAAATCTCAGTTCTAGATATGACAGCTGATTTATTCTGGGAAAATCTCTTATTCTGTTCCCCACCCCACCCCCCCAAAAAAACCTCACTGCCATCGAGTCAGATCCGATTCATAGTAACCCCTCCTTCAGTTTCTGAGACAGTATCATTATGGAAGTAAATCTGTTACCCTAGACTTCTCAACATCTGTAGCTAAATGCACTGTGAACCTCCCACCCATGTATTTTTAATTATTACAACAAAATACCACACCCACTGTGCCTGTTGTTGTTAGATGCTGTCCAGTCCTCTCCAACTCAGATCCAACTTGAGTGCATACACACATAAATGTATAGGCATTCATTCAGGTAATAAACATTTATGTTGGGCCATCTATATGTCAGACACAGTTTTGGTTCTATAGGATTTTCTTTAAAATAAATAAAATATGGTCTCTTTTGTAAGAGTGAGCTAGTGTGTATGTGTGTGTGATATCAAATAATATGATCTCAGCAATTCACAGAAAAAATACAAATGACTCATAAAGAATTAAAAATATGTTCCCACCCACCAGTAATCAAAGAAATGTAAATTAAAGAGTCCAGTCAGATGGTGGACTAGGCAGAAAGACTGCACAGACCCTCTTCAACAAAGAAAAGGGAAACCAAT
>NW_006921738.1:5844501-5847357 GCF_000298275.1 Orycteropus afer afer | reverse complement strand
GATAGGGAGATCAAACATTGTGAAAATCTCAATACTACCCAAAGCAATCTATATATTCATAGCAATCCTGATTCACATTCCATCAACATTCTTTAAGGACATGGAAAAAACAATCATTAATTTTATATGGGAAGGAAAAAGACCTCAGATAAGCAAAGCACTATTGAAGAAGAAGAACAAAGTGGGAAGTCTCACACTCCTGGATCTTAACACCTACTACAGCCACAGTAGTCAAAACAGCCTGCTACTGGTACGAGAGACACATAGACAAATGGAACAGAATGGAAAACCCAGAAATAGATGCAATGACCCATGGTCAGCTGATCTTTGACAAAGGGCCAAACTCCATTCAACGGAGAAGAGATAGTGTCTTTCACAAATGGTGCTGGCAAAACGGAATCTCTATGTGCACAAAAAATGAAACAAGATCCATACCTCACACTATACACAAAAACTAACTCCAGATAGATCAAAGACTTAAATGTGAAACTTAAAACTATAAAGTTCATCAAAGAAAAATATGGGCAAACTTAGGGGCCCAAATTTATGGCATAAATAGACAACCAAGCATAACCCAAAATGCAGCAGAAGATAAACTAGATGATCAGAACTTTCTAAAAATTAAATTTCTATGTGCATCAAAAGACTTCTCCGAAAGAGTAAAAGGAGAACCTATAGATTAGGAAAAAATATTCGGCAATGAGATATGTGACAAGGGACATATCTCTAAAATTTATAACACCTTACCATCAAAAAGACAGACAACCCAATTAAAAATTGTGAGAAGACATAAATAGACACTTCATCAAAGAAGATATTCAGGCAGCCATGAAGAAATGTCCGTGATCATTAGGCATTACAGAGATTCAAATCAAAACAACATTGAAGGAGTTCTGGTAAGATGGAGGACTAGGCAGACAAACTACACAGACCCTCTTCAACAAAGACAAGGGGAACCAATTAACACAGATACAGAAGATAATGCTGGAGCCCTGAGCTTTGAAAGGAAGGATACAGAAGTGGACTAAACTCCAACTAGTAGAAGAATCTGCATGAAAACACCAAAAAAGGAAACATACAGAGCTTGCCATCTATCAGCGATCCTGATGGCACAGACAGCTTGAATATTGCAGAGCAGTGTTAGGACCTAAGAATTAACCTAAAAATTGGTCCTGCTAGCCAGGGACTGCATGGAGGACTGCACTGGTGGCTGGTGAATAAAAGCAAAAGCAGTGAAGAGGGAGAAGGGCTGAGCTGTGAACTTTTGGCTGTCCGGAGGGTGCAGCTATTTTGATGTTTGCAAGTTGTTAGACCATTTTGAATATTTAAAGCGACAATGTTCTCTCAGGTTCCAGGGACCTAAGAATAGGCTCCACTTGCTGTGGACCACAAAGACATTGCGGGCACGAATTACTGGAAAGGTGTGATATTCCCATTTTTACTCTTATACCCCACACCATTTTGGTGAATGGAGGTGCAGCCATCCCTCACTCCCACCCACCTTCTGGGCTGGCAGGAATTCGATCCCAGTCTATGTGCTCTGATAGAGTCTGGGTGCCTTGCCCTGCCCTGCCTAGATGGGTTTTTTTTTTTTTTTCCTTTTGGTTTAGTTTTGTCTGTTTTAAAATTATTACTATTATTTATCCTTTTTATTATTATTCTTTATTCTTCCCTTCCCAGGTTCTAGTTTTTAGCTTTTTCTCTCTTACTTATTCCTGGTTCCTACTTTTTTCTTTCTTCTGGTTAACCCCATTCCTTGTTTTATTTTTGCACTTCTCCCATTTTTTCTTCATTATTCTACTACTCTACCTATTTTCTCTTATTACCCCCTCCCCAGATACAGTGGGGTTTTGTTTCTTTCTTTCTTTTTTTGGTGATTGTTCCTGTGTGTTTATGCAATGTGTTTTTTGTCCACTTGATTTACTTTTTTAATGTTTTTTCGATTGTTGTTTTTGTCTGAGTGGGAGGCAGCAACTGTGCTCATATGATGCAACCAAACCTGCACCTCCTCCAGCTCCACTTACTGAGCGAGAGCCACCACTCCCTTCTCCACCAAATGACTAGTGATAAAAGACCACCAAGAAGAGCCTGACTCACCCTTAACCACTCTTCACAGTTAATAGAGATCTAAATACACCAATGTCACAATGTCTTGGAGACAACAGAACATCACAGTCCACACAAAGAAGAAAGATATAGTGGTAGAAACAAGGGAGCAGGATACAAATCCAGAACACATCCCTAAGGAAGAAGCAGCATTGGAATTCCCTGATAAGGAATCCAAAAGAATTATACTTAGGTATTTTCAAAGGATTGAGAAACAGATCAAGGAAAACACTGAAAAAATTAAGGAAAACATAGCAAAACCCTAGAACAATTTCAGAAGAAAATACAAGAACAAAATGACAATGAATGAAAAATTAGAAATGATACAAAATCTACAGATAGCAATCCAGAAGATTAATACCAAATTCTCAGAAATAGATAACACATTGAAAAGGCAAAGGAGTAGAATTGAGTCAATGGAAGACAGAATTAATGAGATTGAAGACAGATACCTGAATACTTCTTTTGAAAGGGATCAATCAAAAAAAAAAAGATGAAAACAAAATGAAGAAAATCTAAGGTCATGTGGGATACCATCAAAAGGAATAACCTACATGTAATCAGAATTCCAGAACAGGAAGAGAAAAAGAAAACCACTGAGAAAATCATCCAAGATTTGTTGGAAGAGAACTTCCCTGATATGATGAAAGATGTGAATATATCCATTCAGGAAGTCCAATGAACCCCAAACAGGATAGACCCCAAAAGAAAATCACCAAGACCTTACATCATCAAACTCATCAAAACCAA
>NW_006921738.1:5842186-5843606 GCF_000298275.1 Orycteropus afer afer | reverse complement strand
ACCACTTTCAATGAAAAATAGAACAACTGGAAAGACACTCAACAAAGATGCAGAAGAGCTAAACAATACAATCCACCAACTTGACCTTGTAGATATCTACAGAGCACTTCACCCAACAACAGCACAATATACATTCTTTTCTAGTGCACATGGAACATTTTCCATGACAGACCATATGTTAGGCCATAAAGCAAGCCTTAATAAATGTAAAAAAATTGAAATATTGCAAAGCTTCTCCTCAGATCACCACACTATCAAATTAGAAATCAATAATAGGAAGATCAATGGGAAAAGAGCAAACACATAGAAACTGAACAATACCCTCCTTAAGAATGACTAGGTAATAGAAGAAATAAAAAATGAAATTAAAAAATTCCTTGAATCAAACGAGAATGAAAATACAACATACCAAAATCTTTAGGACACAGCAAAAGCAATGATCAGAGACTAATTTATAGCAATAAATTCACACATCAAAAAAAGAAGAAAGAGCCAAGATCAACACTTTAAACCAACATCTCCAAAAATTAGAAAAAGAACAGCAAGAAAAGCCTATAGTCACCAGAAGAAAGGAAATTAAATAAAGATTAGAACAGAAATCAATGAAACAGAAAATAGAAAGACAATAGAAAAAAATCAGCAAGACTAGAAGTTGGTTTTTTGAAAAGATTAATAAAATTGACAAACCATTGGTGAATTTAACAAAGGAAAAGAGGGATAGAATACAAATAACACGAATAAAAAAATGAAACTGATGACATCACAACAGAACCAGCTGAAATAAAAAGGATAATATCAGGATACTATGAAGAACTGTACTCCAACAAATTTGAAAATCTGGAAGGAATGGAAAGATTTCTAGAAACACACCACTTACCTAAGCTAACACAGACTGAGGTGGAAAAGTTAAACAGTTCCATGACAAAAGAAGAAATTGAACAAGTCATTAAAAAATTAAATTACAAAAAAAAAAAAAAAAGTCCTGACCCAGAGTGTTTCACTGGAGAATTCTACCAAACATTCAGAGAAGAACTGTCACCAATTCTACTTAAACTATTCCAAAACATAGAAAAGGATGGAATCCTCCCTAACTCATTTCATGAAGCAAGCATAACCTTGATACCAAAACCAGGCAAAGATATAATTAAAAAGGAAAACTACGGATCAATATCCCTCATGAATACAGATGCAAAGATTATCAGCAAAATTCTAGCCAATAGACTCCAGCAACATATCAAGGAAATAATTCATTATGACCACATGAGGTTCATATCAGATATGCAAGGACGGTTCAACATTAAAAAAACAATCAATTTCATCCACCACATAAAACAAAGGAAAAGAACCATGTGATCATATCAATTGATGCAGAAAAGGCATTTGATAAAATCCAACACCCATTCCTGATCAAAACTCTCAG
>NW_006921738.1:5839327-5840741 GCF_000298275.1 Orycteropus afer afer | reverse complement strand
CCAGCCTTCTGGTTAGCAGTCATTTATAGAATACTCCAAAACCTTGACAACAAAAAGACAAATAATCCAATTTAAAAATAGACAAAAGACATAAATAGACACTTCACCAAAGAGGATATTCAGGCAGCCAACAAACACGTGAAGATCAAAACAACAATGAGATACCATCTTGTCCCAGCACTAGTAGCAAAGTTCAACAAGTAAGAAAATAGCAAATGCTGGTGAGGATGTGGAGAGATTGGGACTCTCATACACTGCTGGTGGGACTCTCAAATGATTCAACCACTGTGAAAGAAGTATGATGATTCCTTAAAAAGTCGTAATTAGAAATACCATTTGACCCAGCCATTCCATTATTAGGTATGTATCTTAAAGAAGTGAAAGCCAGGACATGAATAGATATATGCACAACCATGTTCATTGTAGCACTATTTCCAATAGCAAAGAAATGGAAGCCACCTACGTGACAGGGGAATGGATAACCAAACTATCGTACACACACACAATGGAATACTATGCAACCCTGAAAAATAACATAGAGTGTGCAAAACACTGCATAACATAGATGAACTTGGAGGACATTATGCTGAGTGAAATAAGTTAATAACAGATGGACAAATATTGTATTAGTCTGTTATTGTAAAAAGTCAAGGAAAGGTTTATATATGGAAGGAAACTTCCTTTGTTGGTTACCAGGGATCAGGGGAGGGGAGGTCAAATTGCTAACAGGTAAAAGACAAGTATTAATTTGGGTGAATGGGAAGGCAATATACCAAAAGCAAGTGACCAATACAATAACATTAAGGAAAAAGAAGACACCAAGAGGTGCATAAGAGGCACAGACAATAAGATAAACACTTTTACATATACAATACTGTGTTATCAAAAATAACAAACATTAATCCATGGGTAGATACATAGGTAGACAGGCTGAATGACCATGCATGTCCAGGGAAAAGGGAATATGCTCATAACCATATATAAATTTTGTTGTTGGTATAGTTAGGTGCTGTCGAGTCATCTCTGACCCGTAGCAACCTTATGTACAACAGAACGAAACACTACCCAGTCCTGGGCCAGCTTCACAATACTTGCTATACCTGAGCCTATCATTGCAGCTGCAATCCATCTCATTGAGAGCCTTCCCCTTTTTCTTTTACTCCACTTTACCAAGCATCATGATATCCTTCTCCAGGGAATGGTCCTTTCTGACAACATGACCAAAGTAGGTGAGACGAAGTCTGGCCATTCTTGCTTCCAAGGAGCATTCCAGCTGCACTCCTTCCACGACAGATTTGTTAGTTCTTTTGGCAGTCCATGGTACTTTCACTATTCTTCTCCAACACCGTAACTCACAAGTATCAACTCTTCTGTCATCCTTATTTACTGTCCAGACCTCACATGCATATGAGGC
>NW_006921738.1:5829148-5838002 GCF_000298275.1 Orycteropus afer afer | reverse complement strand
GCTACAACCGTCTTTGAATTATCTCCCACAAGATTTTACTTGTGTGTGATATTAATGATATTGTTTAATAATTTCTACATTCTGTGGGATCACTTTTCTTTGGAATGGGTGCAAATATGATCTCTTCTAGTCAGGTAGCTATCTTCCAAATTTCTTGGCATAGATGAGTGAGTGCCTCCAGTGTGACATCCATTTGATGAAATAACTCAATTGTGTTCTGTCAATTCTTGGAGATTTGTTTTTCACCAATTCTTTCAGTACAGCTTTAAGTTCTTCCTTCAACACCATTGGTCCTTGATCAATGCCACCTGCTGAAATGGATAAACATCAACCAATTCTTTTTGGTACAGTGACTCTGTGTGTTCCTTCCATCTTCTTTTGATGTTTCCTGCATCATTCAATATATTACCTGTAGAATCTTTCAATATTGCAACTCAAGGCTTAAATTTCCTTTTCAGTTCTTTCAGCTTGAGAAATGCCAAGTGTGTTCTTCCCTTTTAGTTTTCTAACCCCATGTCTTTGCACATTTCATTATAATAATTGGCTTCGCCTTCTTGAGCTGCTCTTTGAAATCTTCTGTTCAGCTCATTTATCTTGGCAATTCTTCCATTTGCTTTAGTTACTCTCCATTCAAGGGCAAGTTTCCGAGTCTCTTCTGACATCCATTTCGGTCCTTTCTTCCTCTCCTGTCTTTTTAATGACCTTTTGTTTTCTTCATGGATGATGTGTTTGAAAAAAAATATTGTGATTTGGGTGAAGGTTTACAGAGAAAATTCATCTTCCATACAGTAGCTCTGTACATACACTTTGTCTCATGGTATTGACTGCAATTTCCCACAATACAACAGCTCTCCTCCCACCTCCTCCCTGTATTCTTCCCTTGCATGCACTCCTGCCCCTGGAGCTGTCTCTCTGTGCATACACAACCTTTCTATTCTCCCATGATTGATCTCTCCAAGGAGTGTATCTACCTAATGTAAATGTTCAGCTCATATGCCTGTCTTTTGTTTGGCTGGGGTCATAGTCTAGTCTCAGGGGTTCTACCAGGCTCTATCCAACCAGCAAACTTGGTACTTTTGTTGTTGTTGTTGTTGTTTTTAATGATTTTGAGTTTTGTTCCACATTGTTCTCCCACTCTATCCAGGATCTCCTACAAAGATCCCTCTCTTAGTGGTTGACAGTGGTAGCTAGGTACCATCTAGTTCTTCTGGTCTCATAGTCATATAGGTTGAGGATCTCATGGTGTACCCTTGGACTAATTGTTTCCATTGTCTTTGGTTTTCTTCATTCTTCTTTGCTCTGGATGAGGAGAGACCCATTGTTGCATCTAGATGGCTGCTTGCAAGCTTTTAAGATTCCAGTCTATACTCACCAAAGTATGAAGTGGAACAATGTTTCTGTGTAGTATGTTATGCCAATTGAACTTGATGTCCCCTGTGTCCATGGTCCTGAGCCCACAGGTCCAACCAATTGCTCACTTTGGGTAGCTGACTGTGGCCAAGATGTAACTACAATTTTGTCCCTTGTCAACTCTACTATATACCTGAAAATTCTTACAGAACATACAAATACATTTGTAGAAATGTTGTCTGCCAACCCTATACACGGTCTTGGGCACACTACCCTCCCCCCGCATAATATATACATACCTAAACATTCATGCTGTCCACCATCTATCTACCTGTAGATCAATGTTTGTCATCGCTGACAATGCAGTGTTGTATGTGCAAAAGGGTTCATCTTTGTTTTCTGTACCTCCCATGCACCTCTCTATGTCTTCCTCTTCCTCTATGCCACTGTGTTGATCACTCACATTTGCTACATTGTCCTTACCTTCACCCAAATTAATATTTGTCTCTACCTATCTAAAGGAGCTCTGGTGGTATAGTGTCTAAGGCATTCGACTGCTAACCAGAAGGCTGGTGGTTTAAACCCACAAGCCACTCCTCAGAAGGAAGATTGGGTAGTCTACTTCCGTAGTGATATTGCCTCAGAAACCCAAAGAGGAGTTGCTATGATTTGGATCCTACACGACAGCAGTGAGTTTGTTTTTTTTTCCTACCTATCTACCAGTGTTCCCTTCCCTTCCCTCCCACCTCTGGTAACCAACAAAGAAAATTTCCTTCTGTATATAAACTTTTCTTTGATTTTTACAATAACGGACTAAAATAATATTTGTCCTTCTGTAATTGACTTTTCTTATTCAGCATAATGTCCTCCAAGTTCATCTACATTATGCAGTGTTTTGCCAATCCTACATTATTCTTTGGGGTTGCATTCATTGTGTGTGTGTACTATAGTTTGGTTAATAGATGGTGTTCTTGATGTCATCCCACAATTCCTCTGGTTTTTGGTCATTGGTGTTCAGTGCATCAAATCTGTTCTTCAGATGGTCTCTAAATTCAGGACGTATGTAAGCAAGATCATATGTTGGCTCTTGTGGACTTGATTTTATTGTCTTCAGCTTCAACTTGAACTTGCATATGAGCAGTTGATTATCTGTTCCACAGTCAGCTCATGGCCTTGTTTGGGCTGAAGATATTAAGCTTCTCCATCACCTCTTTCTATATATGTAGTCAATCTGATTCCTGTGTACTCCATCTGGTGAAGTCCCTGTATACAGCCACTCTTTATGCTGTTCAAAAGGTATTTGCCATGAATAAGCCATTGGTCTTGCAAAATTCTATCATGTGATCTCCAGCATTATTTCTATCACCAAGGCCATATTTTCCAACTACCAGTGATTTTTCTTTGTTTCCAACTTTTGCATTCCAATCACCAGTGATCATTAACACTTCTTGATTGCATGTTTTGTCAATGTCAGACTGCAAAAGTTGGTAAAAACCTTCAATTTCTTTTTATTTGTCTTTGGTGGTTGGTGTGTAAATTTGAATAGTAGTATTAACTGGTCTTCCTTGTAGGTGTATGGATATTATCCTATCATTGACAGCATTGTACTTCAGGATAGATCTTGAAACATTTTTTGTGATGATGCATGTCATGCCATTTCTCTTCAATTTGTCATTCCAGTGCAGTGGATCTTATGGTTGTCTGATTCAAGATGGCCAAAAGCAGTCCATTTCAGCTCACTAATACCTAGGATACCAATCTTTATGTATTCCATTTCATTTTTGACAACTTCCAATTTTCCTAGATTTGTACTTTGTACAATCCATGTTCCAATTATTAATGGAGCTTTGTAGCTCTTTCTTCTCATTTTGAGTCATGCCACATCAGCCAATGGAGGTCCCAAAATCTTTACTCTATCCACATCATTAAGGTTGGCTCTACTCTGAGGAGGCAGCTCTTCCCCAGTTGTATTTTTAATGCCTTTTGACCTGAAGGGCTCATCTTCCAGCACTATGTCAGACAATGTTTCACAACTCTTCATAAAGTTTTCCAGTAATATGTCAGACAGTGTTTCACTGCTATTCATAGGATTTTCACCGACCAGTTCTTTGAGAGGTGGATGACCCCTTCCTTCTTCTGAGTCTGTCTTAGTCTGGAAGCTCTGCTGAAACCTGTCCACCAAGTGTAACCCTGCTGGTATTTGAAATACCTGTGGCATAGCCTCCAGCCTCACAGCAACACACAAGCCACTACAGTATGACAAACTGACAGACGAGTGGGGTATTATTGCTTAGGTTTGTCATAATAGGTGATATGATGTTATAAGAAGAGTTGCTCTAAATCTGCTAACACTAAAGATTATGTAAATAAAATTTAGTGGTTGAGAATGGTTGCACAACTTGAAGAATATAATCAATGTCACTAAACAATAAATTGATTGGATGTGCTATAAGAGAAACTAGAATTTGTCTGGAAAAAACACAGGCTGTTGGCTTGAATGCTGTGTGTATAGAGTATTGCGGGCTTAAGTGAAAAACCTGTTCCCCATCTGGAATCTTCAGAGTCAGGAAATTTTCATTTGAAAAGATGTGTAGAACCACCCCTGACTGCTGAGAGGACAGGAGATTTGCATTTGAAGGAAGATACATAGAAAAAAAAAAACAAAAAAACCTTGATTTCTTAATTGTGAGCACATGGTTTACTGTTGGACCCATCCAAGCTGGAAAAAAGTCCTGATCCATTAGAAGAACCCCTTCTAGGGCTGGAAGTTAAAGGGAGCTGGCAAGTAGAAGCCTAGTATGCTCACTTGTGTTAACCACTTGTGTCCACTTGATGAGTGGAAGTGCAGAAGGTGCAACAATGAAGAGACTGGCTAAGTTTGGATATATTCCATTGGCACCGGTTGGCCTAGCTCACAGGGGCTAGGAGTAAGAGAGGAAGGGCTGGCTGTCTTGAAGTACAGGGAAGTATGTGAACTCCCAAGCTAATGGCTGGTACCCATTGACCTAGTTTGGATGGCTACAGCCAAAATGACCAGACCCCAACTGAAAGAAAAGAAAGATATTTGTCACTGTGAGCTGGTGTAAGTTGTTGCAACCTGATGGCTTGCTCTGAACTGGACTTTGCTGATGGATGCAGATGCTCAAAGTTCCAACCCAAACAGAATATTCTTCACAGAAAGAAACATGCTTAGCTTATCTCCTCAGAGTACTGATTTGGTGGGGATGGACAATTTAGAAATTGTTTATCTAAAAAGGGGGTGATAAAAGCATGAAGTGGCTGGCTTATACACCTTCATGGGTGCGCTTATACTTAAAATGATGGGGGTGGGGTAAGTTTTCCAGCATTAAATGGCCAGTGGCCAGAAGAACTAGGAGATAGCCTGTGGTGCCAGTGAATTACTTTATATGGCTCTTCTAGCCATGGTCTTTGTGACTCCCACCAGATGAGTAGGTGGGACTATGGAAACATGAGGTGCCTGTGGCTCACCAAGGGGATTGGATAGCTTGTTAATCATGTAAATAAGGTACATGGCACCCTTGTGGGGATGGGAACATGGAAATAAGGTGTTTGGAACCCTAGCGTGGGGGTTGGTCTGTTTCACCATCCTCCGAGGCTTAAAATAAGCCATCCCAGAGGCAGAAAGTGTGTGGGAGGGAGGAATCTCACCACGATTAAGAAAGAAGAGCCAGAAATGGAGCACATCCTTTGGATCCCAGATCCCTGCATGAACTTCCTTGATCCAGGAAAGAGACAGCTGTAACACTTTGCTGAGGGAGTGAAAGACTGCAGCAGCGGAGAGACTGCGGCGGCCGAGAGACTGCGGCAGCCAAGCCAAGAGACCAGTATTAGAGCGGTGGGCTTCCCAACCCATGGAGTGAGAAAGCTGAGTGCCTTCAGGCAGAACGTTTGCTGGCACAGTGGGTTGACTCTCTGCGTACCTATCAGTGGAGCTAAAAGAGCTTTGTTCCACTTGCCCAAGCAGGGCAGAGGCTGAGGCCAGAGAGAAGTGTGCTTTGCTTGGGGCATAGCTGAGAAGAAGCTGTCCTGATTGAAGAACTTTATCTTGAGTGTTCCTGATCCTGAATTGTAACCTGTTACTTCCTTAATAAACATCGTAATTGTGAGTATTGTCTGTGAGGTTTATGTTGCCTTTGCAATTAATTATCAAACCCAGCAGAACAGTAGACAGTACCATAGGAGGAGCAGCTGGTGTCAGAATTGTAAAAAGGTTGGAGGGTGGTATTGATTTTTTTAATTGTGAGCACATGGTTTACTGTTGGACACATCCAAGCAGGAAAACAAAGTCATGATCCATTAGAAGAACCCCTTCTAGGACTGGAAGTTAAAAGGAGCTGGCAAGCAGAAGCCTAGTATGCTCACTTGTGTTAACCACTTGTGTCCACTTGATGAGTGGAAGTGAGGAAGGTGCAACAATGGAGAGACTGGCTAAGTTTGGATATATTCCATTGGCACAGGTTGGCCTAGCTCACAGGGGCTAGGAGTAAGAGAGGAAGGGCTGGCTGTTCTGGAGTACAGGGAAGTGTGTGATCTCCACCTCATAGGAATCAGCCTTGGGCTCTTAATGCTGATGTTGATTCTCCTTCCCCCTCATAAAGTTAAAGGTGGTCAAGTGATGACACCCTCATGCCCTTTTTGCAATGGTACATGTAGAAACTTGAACTGGTGTATGTTTTGCTGTGTGTATTCTTAACAACAGCAAAGTAAATTAATTGGAAAAAAGAAAAAAAGAGGGCAGCCTTGTGTGGACTCTGTTTTCTCTAACTTTGTAATTGGCAAACTCTTAGAAAAGCTGAAAAGGTAGAAAACCTTGCTCTTGAGAGGCCCATTTGTGTTTGACATTGGAACACATCCACAGTATGACACAAAGAACTATGGAAAGCCCTGAAGAGAAGCAATATAAATGACGGAGACCTTAAGTAATGCTTCTTGCAGCCTGGGTAAGGAGAAGGACGAGCATAAAGGTGAATTGCAGAACCAGCTTTGTGCACAATAAGTGATGAGATAACCCTGAAACAACAGTGAGCAGCTGCTCAGTTTCCTTGGCGCTAACAGCCGCCACCTCGCTGGGCTTTCTCTGCCAGCAGCTCCATTGACAATAAGCCTAACAAAATTTATGATGGAGGTTCTCCTGTGTGGCAGTAAGGCCTTTGCCAGAGGGAAAGGACTTTGAATGTCAGCTTGAACAAAAGAGAGTGTGCCAGGTAGGAACAACCTTGATAGACTAAAGATAAGGACAGAAAGTGCTCAAAACATACTGGTAAGAGGGTGTGGACAGAGCTCTGAAGGCAGCAGCTCCCAAAAATCTTGGTGTGGGTCTTTGTGGTCCCAGGCAAAAAGAGAAAAAAGACAATGTAGTGACTGTTTCTTTCCAATGCATTCCACTTAAAGAACTGTCCTTCATTCAAAAATTACTTCCTTCCTTGTCTTCATGTTAAAATGTCCTTTTATGAAATGATCATGAGAGAAGATGGCATTCCTTTTTTCTTTTCTTTCTTTGCCTTTTTATTTTTTTATGCTCTTGGCAAAATAAATTGTTGGCGACACTAATTTAGTTCTCAATATATACATATTTTTTCCATTTTATTGTTCCATAAATTTTAAAGTCTGGTGCCCACTCAAAAAATCCAAACTCTTTAAGAAACATTCATGAAAAAAGAAGAAGACAACTTAGAAAACACCTGCACATATCACAAGGCTAGATCAGGAATTTCAAGGACAAATCTATGCTTTCTAGTGGAGCAAATAATAGCATCTTTGAGAAAAAGCATAACACCAAACAGAGAAGGATCAAATAGTGGGTTTCCATCTATCTTAGGAATCTGAACTCCTTGTGCCTCTGCGAGACATGCTGAAAAGGAGTCGATGACCCAACCAAACCTTGCCCATTACTCACAATTATCTCTAAGTTGGGAAACCCACTAACATGGAAAATTAGGGGCTATTAAACTTTTCAGAATGGATTACAAAATACTAACCAGGACCCAGCTGCAAAGATTTTGACAACAGAACAGTTCCCAATGTTCACAAGGTTACTGAGAAAAGCTAACAGTAGCAGACACTTTTAAAAAGTGTAGAATAAGGGTGAATTGAACAAAAGGAACAAATAGACACTGAAAAGTCACCATGTCTCTCTTGAAGTCAAAACTGTATTTCTAAACAATGGAAACTACTTCTACCCTCCATGTGCTTACACTCTAGGGCCAGAGCAAGACAAAATGAGTCAGTCAGTTTGGAAAAGAAGCCATTGGCTAAAGTACAATGGAATAGATTGGTCTTCCTTGAATTTCAGATACTCATTGACAAACTTAATTTTCTCAAATTATATTCCAGACTTTCAAGAACTTAAAAAAAAAGTTGGCATCTGAGTAGAAAAAAATTGTAAATGAAATGTAAAGACATCCATATCCACTGAAAATTTATAGCATTCATTCTCCTGTCCCATGTTTTTTAACTTTACATTAGAAAGGGAAATAATTGAGGAATCTTTTGGGGAAGGAACTAAGTGAGAATTTTTTATGGACCAGGCACAGTGCATCAAGCTCTCTCTCTAGATATTATCTCATAAACGTCTCACAACAGCACTCTGAAGTTGATATTATGGCCCTATTCTCCAGATACTTACATTCAGGCTCAAAGACAACAAGAAGCATGCCCAGGTCCATTGCTATTAAGTATCAGAGTCAAGTACTAGTTATCTCCTCATTACTCTCAATGTCTATTTATCTTTTTTGCCTGAGGGAGGTTAGGTGTCATTGAATTGGCTCCGACTCATTCCAGCCCTATGCACAACAGAATGAAGCAGTGCCCAGTCCTACATCATCCTTACAATACTTGCTATGCTTGACAATGATGGTGTAGTGCCTAACACATTTGACTGCTAACCAGAAGGTTGGAGGCTCAAACCCACCAGCCACTCTGCAGAAGGAAGACTGGACAATCTACTTCTATAATGATTTACCACCTCAGGAACTCAAACGGGGGTCACTGTGAGTCGGAATTGACTCAATGGCAGTGAGTTTGGTTTTGGTTTGTATACTGTACCAAACTTGATATCCTTCCCTAGGAGTGGTCCCTTCACACAGCATGACTAAAATAGATGGGACAAAGTCTGGCCGTTCTTGCTTTTAAGGAGCATTCTGGCTGCACTTCTTGCAGGACAGATTTGTTCATTCTTCTGGCAGTCCATGGTATTTTTGGTTTTCTTCCCCAACACCACAATTCAAAGGCATCAAGTATTCTTTGGACTTCCTTATTCATTCTCCAGCTTTCACATGCATATGAGGCTACTGAAAATACTGTGGCTTGGGTTAGGCACACCTGAGTCTTCAAAGTGACTTTAAAGAGATCCCTTGCAGCAGCTTTGACTAGTGCAAATGACATCCGATTTCTTGACTGCAACAAAGGAGCTCCAGTGGTGTAGGGCCTAAGGCTTTGTTGTTGTTGTTGTTATGTGCCGTCCGAGTCAAACCCGACTCATAGC
>NW_006921738.1:5823530-5824623 GCF_000298275.1 Orycteropus afer afer | reverse complement strand
TGAAGAACTGTATCCTGAGTCATTTTTGATCCTGAATTGTAACCTGTTACTTCCCTAATAATCCGCATAATTGGGAGTATGTCTGTGAGTTCTGTGTGGCAATTGCAATGATTTATTCAACCCAGTAGAGAGTGCATTGAGAGGGACAAGTTAGTGTCAGAATTAGTTAAAAGCTTTGAGGATGGAGGCATGTCTCACCTCTGGGATAATGCAGATGGTGATTCTCTTTCCCCCTCATAAAGTTATTGCATCGGCTCTGCCATGCAAGTTTTACGTGGTTGCTGCTAGTTGCTGTTGAGTCAAGTTCACATCAACCAAGAGATGTCTCAGAAGTAAGATCTGGTGATCTGCTTCTGAAAGGTTATAGCCTTGAAAACTCTATGGAGTGCAATTCTTCTCAGCACACGTAGGGTCATCATGAGTTCACCATTAAATGTTAAATAAACAGAAAAAACACTTCACATGAATAAGAGATAATTGGTACCATGAAGCAAGAACAGAATAGAGAGAAAAAAGTGGAATTCCTGGATACAAAAACATAATAGTTGAAATAAAATAACTCAATAGATGAGATTAATAACTCAAGGAATACACCTAAACAACACATAACTAAGCTGGGAGACCAAGTTGAGGAGCTCTGTCATATCATATCCAGAAGGGTTAAAGTGATGGGAGATATATATTTAAAAAAAGAGATTTTTAGACCTACAAATGTTAACCTACATATCATAGGGGGGACGAGAAGAATAAATAGAAAGGAGAAAAAGTTTGAAAGGCTAACAAAGCATTTCCTAGAATTAAGAAAATATTTTCAGTTTGAAATGGATTATACAGCGCCAAACATTATATAATACCAAACACTATGTAATGTCTGATGGTCAGAACAGGTAAGGCAAGGAGAACCCCCAGGCAGAAAGTGGGAGCCAGGGCCTGATGACTGGAATAAGTAAGGGGGGGAGAGCCCCCAGGCAGGAAGCAGGAGTCAGGGCCCAACAGCCAGAACAGGTAAGAAGGGGAGAGCCCTCAGGCTGGAAGTAGGAGCCAAGGCCAATGGCCAGAACAGGTAGGGGGAAGGCCAGGAAGTAAGGAGATC
>NW_006921738.1:5821739-5823245 GCF_000298275.1 Orycteropus afer afer | reverse complement strand
TTGTCTGATACAGGGCTGGAAGATGAGCCCCTCAGGTCAGAAGGCACTCAAAATATGACTGGGAAAGAGCTGCCTCATCAGAGTAGAGCCAACCTTAATGATATGGATAAAGTAGAGCTTTCAGGACCTCCATTTGCTGATGTGGCAAGACTCAAATTGGGAAGAAATAGCTGCAAACATACGTTAATAATCAGAACATGAAATGTACAAAGTATGAATCTAGGAAAATTGGAATTTGTCAAAAATGAAATGGAACACATAAAGATCCATATCCTAGGCATTAGTGAGCTGAAATGGACCAGTTTTGGCTATTTTGAACCAGACAACCATATGATCTTCTTCTATGTTGGAATGCCATAGCATTCATCATCACAAAGAATGTTTCAAGATTTATCCTGAAGTACAATGCTGTCACATAGCATACTATCCATATGCCTACAAGGAAGACCAGTTAATATTACTATTATTCAAATTTACACACCAATCACCAAAGCCAAAGATGAAGAAATTGAAGATTTTTACCAACTTCTGCAGTTTGAAATTGACTGAACATGTAATCAAGATATGCTAATTATCACCAGTGATTGGGATGCAAATTTGAGAATCACTAGTAGTTGAAAAATTTGGCCTTGGTGATAGAAATAATGCTAGAGATCACATGATAGAATTTTGTAAGAGCAATGATTTGTTTATTGTGAATACCTTTATTCAACAACATAAATGGCAGCTATACAAGTGGACTTTGCTAGATGGAGTACACAGGAATCAGATGAACTACATCTGTGGCAAGAGGCAATGGAGAAGCCCCAATATGTTCAGCCAAAACAAGGGCAGGAGCTGATTGTGGAACAGACCATCAACTGCTCGTATGCAAGTTCAAATTCAAGTTGAAAACAATTAAAACAAGTCCCCAAGAGACAAAATATGACCTTGATTTTGTCCTTGCTGAATTTGCAGATGATCTAAAGAATAGATTTGATGCATTGAACACCAATGACCAAAAACCAGAGGAACTATGGGATGAAATAAAAAACATCATCCATGAAGAAAGCAAAAGGTCATTAAAAAGACAGGAAAGGAAGAAAAGACCAAAATAGATGTCAGAAGAGACTCTGAAATTTGCCCTTGAGTAGACAGCCTTCTGAACAGAAGACTTCAAAGAGCAGCTTGAGAAGATAAAGCCAATTGTTATAATGAAATGTGCAAAGACCTAGAGTTGGAAAACCAGAATGGAAGAACACACTTGGCATTTCTCAAGCTGAAAGAACTGAAAGAAAAATTTAATTCCCAAAATGGAATATTAAAACATTCTATGGGCAAAACATTGAATGATGCAGGAAACATTAAAAGAAGATGAAGGAACACACAAAGTCAATGTATCAAAAAGAACTGGTTAATGTTCATCCATTTCAGGAGGTGGTATATGATCAAGAACCAATGGTATTGAAGAAAGAAGTCATAGTTGCACCAAAGAAATGGGCAAAGAGCAAGGCTCCAGGAATTGAT
>NW_006921738.1:5820567-5821639 GCF_000298275.1 Orycteropus afer afer | reverse complement strand
CTTGTCTGGTACTCATTTGTAAGGGAAATGCTTTCAGTCTCTTCACATTGAGAATAATGTGGGCTGTTAGTTTTGCATACACACTGCCATTGAGTCAGATCTGACTCACAGCGACCCCTCCTTGGGTTTCTGAGGTGGTATCACTATGGAAGTAGATTACCCAACCTTCCTTCCGAGGAGAGGCTGGTGGGTTTGAACCACCAGCCTTCTGGTTAGCAGTCTAATGCCTTAGGTACTACACCACCAGAGCTCCTAATATTAATGATATTGTTTGATAAGTCTGCATGTTGTTGGATGATCTTTCTTTGAAATGGTCACAAATATGAATTTCTTCCAGTCAGTTGGCCAGGTAGCTATCTTACAAATTTCTTGAGATAGACAAGGGAGTGATTCAAGTGTTGTTTCTGTTTGTTGAAACATCTCAATTCATATCCTGTCAATTCCTATAGCATTGTTTTTCATCAATGCCTCTAGTGCAGCTTGGACTTCTTCCTTTGACACTATTTGTTCTTGATCATCCACTGCCTCTTAAATGGTTGAACATTGACCAATTGTTCAACAAAATGACTCCAAATGTTAATGGAAAGTATTGGGCCTTTGTAGGATGGTTAACTACCCAATCTGTGTTAGTAGGATGTTTTAAGGGAAGACCTCATGGAGTAGAATTGAAGAAGGCAAGGAAGGGAGCTCTGAGGGAAAAGAGTCTTTGAGGCAGAGGGAACAAAAGTCTGAAGATTACAGGCCCTGACTAGATTGTGTCTGATGTCTCAAGAAACAGCAAGGAAGCCAGTGTGACTGGAGTGAGTAGTGGGAAATTAGTTCAGAGCAGTGGTGGGCCAGATCATGAGGGAAATGTGTAGTTGTATAACACTGATGTGGACACTGAGAAACTTCTAGGGAGACCGAAGCCAATCATGGGAGGAGGAAGAGGACAGTCGTGGGAGGAGGAAGGCCCAGACTTACAGTCAGGGACTGTTTTGGAGCTGTGTGCTTTCTCTCTCCTACAATGGGTGAATTTTTTTCCTGCCTAATGCCTCTGGAGAGGCAGTAAAACAAGGCACTGGGCCAGCAT
>NW_006921738.1:5792949-5810282 GCF_000298275.1 Orycteropus afer afer | reverse complement strand
TATCGGGAGGAAGTGGGAGGGGAGCTGTTGCATTGTGGTAAATTGTGGTCAATGTCATGAGACAAAGTGTATGTGAACTGCTGTATGGAAAGTGAATTTACTCTGTAAATTTTCACCCAAATCACAATAAAAAAGAAAATTGTATGGATATGAGAGGGACGTTGTCAATACCTAGTAGGATGGCTATCAGACAAAAAGACAAACATTTAGTGTTGTTGAAGATGTGGAATGTAAAATGGTGCAGCTGATTTGGGAAACAGTCTAGCTGTTCCTCCAAAGGTTAACATAGACTTACCGTATGAACCAGAAAAACTCTATTCCTCGGTTATACTCAAGAGAAATTAAAATATATGACTGCACAAACACTTGTACACAAACATTCACAGAAGTAATGTTCAAAATAACAAAAATGTGGAAACAAACAAAATCCCCATCAACTGATGAATGGATAAATGAAATGTGGTCTATCCATACAATGAAACATTAACCCATCATTTAGTCAATTCCAATTCATAGAGACCCTAGGCCAGGGTAGAACTGCCCTACAAGGTTTCCCAAACTGCCACATCTTTCTCCTGAGGAGCAGCTGGTGAGTTCGAACAACTAACCTATCAGTTAGCGTTCGAGCACTTAACAACTCTGCCGCCAAGTCTTGTTAATGAAATTATAATTGCTCTTAAAAAGAAAAAGTATTATTAACATGCTACAACATGAATTAACCTTGAAAACATTATGCCCAGTGAAAGAAGCCAGACACAAATGGCCACATGTTGTATGGTTCCATTTATAAGAAATGGCCAAGGGGTAGGGGTAGGAGGACAGAGAGTGACTGTTAATGAATATGAGGTTTCTTTTTGGGGTGATAAAAGCTCTAAAATTGATTGTAGTTATGGTTATACAACTCTGACTATACCACTGAATTGTACACTTTGAATGTGTGAATTGTATGGTATGTAAGTAAATTGAAAAAATAAACATCAATTAAGTTGGTATAAAAAAGTACTGAAAAAACTAGAAAGAAAAAAATTGGAATTTTTATAGTGATTAATTCTGGTGAGACTGCAGGTGAATTTACCGGTATTTTTTAATGCACTTTGGCATTTCCAAAATTTTCTATTAATTATCATAAATGTTACATCATCAGAAAATATTAATATTTAAAACAATTTCTTTACTTATGCAAAAAAGTATTTATTAAGCACTTGCCATAAGGTAGGTACTGAGATTCAGAAAATAGTCAATATGACAACTCTCTCCTCTCATAAAGGTCACAATGTAAGGCAGATTGACACTGAGCCCGAGGGGGAATGCTCTGACAGTGCATGTGCGGCACAAGGTGAATCAAACACTCTGGTGCTGTTTGGCAAGGTCTTGAGTTGGGACCTAAAGAATAACTAGGAGTTCTCCAAGGAGCCCTGATGTCACAGTGGTTAACTGCTCAGCTGCCAACAAAAAGGCTAGTGGTTTGAGCCCACTCCACAGGAGAAATATGTGGCACTCTGCTTCTATAAAGATTACTGTGGTAGTTAAGGTTTTGTGTCAACTTGGCTTTTCCCTGATTTTGAGTGTCTTGGCAGCCCATGATGAGACTGGATGTGGTATAATCACTTCCATGGTAGAATTTGCTTTGAGTAGCAAATAGTTGGTGGGGGGGGGGGTTGCCTTCAGGATGTGGCCTGCTTCCGGTATATATATGGATGCTCTCTAGGAAAGGTCTCTAGCATTTGGCCCATCAATGTCCAGTTCTTGGACTTGAGCCAGTGACTTGTCACGTTGCCTGCCAGTCTCAGGATTGTTGCCTTTGCAGCCTGTGAGCCACTTTGCCTGCTGGTCTTGGATGCAGCCAGCAGCTGCATGAGTCAGGAGAAGACTTCAGCTTACTCCAGTAGACCAGAGCTTAAGCCCAAGGGGCCTCTATCCAGAACCCAGAGAGTGAAAGTCTTCCCCTAAAGTGGGCCCTTTGAACTCAGGCTTCTAGCCTAGTCTTCTTCTAGAGTTGGCACTCTAAATTCAGACTCCTAAAGTGCAAGAAGGAGCTCTGGTGGCATGGTGCCTAAGACATTTGACTGCTAACCAGAAGGCTGGCCGTTCAAACCCACCAGCCAGTCTTTGGAGGAAAAAGTAGGCAATCTAATTCCCTAGAAGTACCACCTTGGAAACCCAAGGAAGGGTTGGCCGTGAGTCAGATGTGACTCGACGGCAGTGAGTGAGTGAGTGTGAAAGTGCAAGAGAGTAATTACTTGTGGTATTTCTGTTATTGCAGCACTAGAGAACTAAGATGATTACAGATGTGGAACCCTTATAGGCAGTTCCACTCTGTCCTATAGGATTACTGTGAGTTGGAATCAACTTGACAGTCATGAGTTTCAAGACTTCTCTAGGTAGATAAGGTGGAGAAAGGTATTTTAGGCAAAAGAACAGTATGTTCAGAAGCTCTGATGTGAAAGCATCCAGGTCTGTTTAAGGAACTATATAAATAGTTAGGTATGCTAGGATTGTAGGGTGTGTGGTGAGCTTGCTGTAGGGATGAAAGAAGGCCAGCAACCATGGAAGATAAGGGTGGCAAGAGGGTGTGCCATATTTTGCAAAAGTGGCCTTCTGTTGTATTTATCTCTGCATTCAGCAGAGACTAGAAATTACCTTAAGAAATCTTCAAGAAATCTTCAATACATTATTAAGAGAACATGGCAGCTGTGGAATAAGTAAAAAAGAGGTTCGGTTTTACTTCAGTCTCTAGGAAAACCTGAGGAGTGATCAGGAAAGTGTCAAGTCTTTGGTAGAGCAGTCTGAAAGCTGGACATTCAGTACTTGCCACAGTGTTCACCCTAGATTCCTCTCACCTCTGTTGTCACTTTCATGTGGACTTTTTCTCTTGGTTACTAATCACCCTGTATTTTCATGGCTGCTTTGAAATAATAAAATAGGAGAGCAACATGAGCTCTGTTAGTCTCATTATTGAGGGATTTTAGAAGCAGGGTTTAGATACCAGAACAGTTATAAAGGTGGCAATGGCAATGGGCTAAGAGACCAGGAGGGTTTTTTTTGGGGGGGGGGGGGGGGGGGGGGGGGGGTTCTGTTTTGTTTTGTTTTAACCAAATAGCAATAATATGACATTATTTTGCATCAGGGAATTCTTAAGTTTTTGTAGAGCAGAATCATGAACTCTACACTGTTGTCTGAACCTGGGATTTGGATAAGGATGAAATCATCAGATTTTCATTTCAATTGTATAAACTAGAAAATGAAAATACAAGTGAAGACACGCACTAAGAAAGTAGAGATTCAGTATTATATGTCCGAGTAAACAGAAACTCTTTTTTACCATTTTATTTTTGTGTGTGAGTGTGACACGTCAACAAAAAAATAGATAAGAAAACTGGTGAGAATACACGAGTTACCGAGAATGTCTAGAATTATTTGGCTCCCTCAGGAGACGGCTGGATAGTTGGTGAATGATTCAGCATAGGAAACAAATAGTAAGAGCAAATGCAAACCGTGACAGGATCTGACAGAGCCCTCAGAGGTCCTTGTGAAAGAAGAGTGCCTCCGCTTGGTGCTGAAAATTTTCAAGGGATCACCTCAGAGGCCTAGGACTGGGCTCCAACTTGCTTGTTCTAAAGGCAGCACATAAGGTAAACAGGCATATCTCGGAGGTCTGATGGGCTCAGTTCCAGACCACCACAACAGAGTGAATATCACAGTAAAGCCAATTGCACCAATGGTTTGGTTTCCCACCACATATACAAGTTATGTTTACATTCTCCTGGTAGTCTACGAAGTGTGCGGTGTCGTTGTTAGGTGCCATTGAGTCACTTGACTCATAGCAACCCTATATATGACCGAATGAAACACTGCCCACGGTCCTGTGCTATCCCCACAATCATTGCTGTGTTTGAGCTTGTTGTTCCATCCCTTGTGTCAGTCTATCTCATTGAGGGTTTTCCTCTTTGTCACTGACCTCTACTTTACCAAGCATAATGTCCTTTTCCAGGAACTGGTCCCTCCTGATAACATGAGTACATGAGACAAAGTCTCACCATCCTTGCTTCTAAAGCACATTCTGGCTGTTCTTCCAACACAGATTTGTTCATTCTTCTGACAGTCCAATTCAACATTCTTTGCCAACACCATAATTTAATTGTATCAATTCTTCTATGGTCTTCCTTACTCATTGTCCAGTTTCCACAGGCATACAAGACGATTGAATGGTTCGGATCAGGCACATGTTAGTCCTCAAAGTCTTTGCTTTTTATTACTTTAGAGAGATGCTTTGCAACAGATTTGTCCAATGCAATAGTTGTAAAATGCAGTATCTGTGAAGTGCGATGAGGTATGTCTGTAATTAAAAAAAGAACAGCAAGAAGCTTCAGTCACTACATTGCATTCTTAACCTAAGAAGATTCTTTCCACGAAGAAACCTCTTGCTAGTTTTTATTTTTGGGATTCTAGCTTTAGTATGAAGGAGCTGTGGTGGTGTAGTGCCCAAGGCATTTGACTGCTAACCAGAAGGTTGGCGGTTGAAACCCACCAGCTACTCCACAGAGGGGAGGCTGAGCAATCTACTTCTGTAAAGATTTACCACCTTGGAAACCCAAAGGGGTTCGTTATGAGTCAAATTCGACTTGATGGCAGTGAGTTTGGTTTTAATTTTTTTAGTTTTAGTATGCAATCAAAAACTACATCTTCTCCTTGCTAAAGCTTTTCCTCCCCAGGATTATGGAATGGCATGTAAACTCTGTTCAAACATTCCAATATTTCCTGATGACTGCAGCATTCACAACCTCCAGGGTTGTTTGAGTGATGAGTTCTTACAGAGCCATGCCCACTTTTGTTCTGTTTTTATTGTGGTTAATATGTATGTAACAAAACATTTGCCACTTCAACATTCATTACATGTACCATCAGTGATATGTAATTATGTTCATCACATTCTTCAACCATCACCACTATCCACTCCAAATCTTTTCATCACCAGTTGCAGAAACTCAGTGGCCCCTAAGCAATGGGTGCCCTTATTCTCCTTCCTCTTGCCTGTCCCAGGTAACTATTAATAAACTTTGGTCTCTATTGTAGCTGTTAGGTGCCATCAAGTCATCTTCAACTCATAGCATCCCTATGTACAACAGAAATGAAACACTGCCTAGTCTGACATCATCCTTGCCTTTATACAGTTGCCTATTCAAGATATTTTACATGAGATCATACAATATCAGTCCTGTTGTAACTGACTTATTTTACTCAGCATAATGTTTTCATGGTTCACCCATGTTGTAGAATGTATCAGGATTTCATTTCTCTTTATAGCTGAGTAATAATATTCTACTGTATGGGTGTACCACAGTTTGTTTATCCATTCATCTACTGATAGACATTTAAGCTATTTCTACCTTTTGGCAATTGTAAATAGATCTGCAGTGAACATTGGTGTACAAGTATCTGTTTGCATTCCTGCTTTCAAGTCTTGGGTATATACCTAAGGGCAGAATTGCTGGAGAACGTGGTAATTCATGCTTAACAACCTCTGATTAGCAACTTAAATGGCATCTTACATGTGCACCTGGAGACACCATAAATATCGCATGGAGCCAGTGTTGGACTACCCAATAAGCAAGGTAAGCACAGGCTTACTTGTGCTTACTTACTAATCTGTAGTAAGCAATTTCACATTTCTTCACCACATAAAAGATTCTGCTTCTAACAAATGAAACAAGACCCATACCTCACCCCACACACAAAAATAAACTCATGTTGGACTAAAGATTTAAATGTAAAACCCAAAACCATAAAGTTCATCAAAGATAAAATAGGAGCAAATCTAGGGGCCATAATTTATGGCATAAATAGACTATCAAGCATAACCCAAAATGTACAAGAAGTGGAAGACAAACAAGGTGACTGGGACCTTTTAAAAATTAAATTCTATGTGCATCAAAAGACTTCTCCAAAAGGGTAAAAAGAGAACCTACCAATTGGAAAAAAAAAAAAAAAAATGGCTATGACATATCTGACAAGGGACTTATGTCTAAAAATTATAGAAAAGTTCAACACCTCAACACCAAAAAAGACAAACCATCCAGTTCAAAAATGGGCAAAGGACATGAACAGACACTTCGCTAAAGAAGATATACAGGCAGCCAAAAAACACATGAGGAAATGCTCATGATCATTAGCCATTAGAGAAATGCAAATCAAAACAACAAGATATCATCTCACCCCAGCAATAATAGCAAAGTTCAACAAGACAGAAAATAACAAATGCTGGCAAGGTTGTGGAGAGATTGGGATACTCATACACTGCTGGTGGGATTGTAAAATGGTACAGCCACTGTGGAAAACAGTATGGTATTTCCTTAAAAAATTGAAAATATAAATACTGTTTGATCTAGCAATTCCATTTCTAGGAATATATCCTAAAGAGGTGAGAGCCAGGACATGAATAGACATATGCACACCCATGTTCATTGCAGCACAATTTACTATAGCAAAGAGATGGAAACAACCTAAGTCCCCATCAACAGATAAATGGATAACCCAACTATGGTACAATCAAACAAGGGAATACTATGCAACATTAAAGAATAGTAAAGAAAGAAAAAAGAATAAGAAAGAGTTCAGGAATCACCTCACAACATGGATGAATTTGGAGGACATTATGCTGAGTGAAATAAGTCAATCATAGGACAAATACTGTATGAGTCCATTACTGTAAAAAGTCAAGGAAAGGTTAATGCAGGGAAGGAAATTCAATTTGTCAGTTACCAGGGAATGGGAGAGAAGAGGAGGGAAAGTTTCGGACTAGTTGGGGGTCACATGCTGATTTGGGTGAGGGGATGGGCAGCATGGGAAAAGCCTGTGACCAGCACAGTGACAATGGGGTAAGGGAAGATGCAGAAATGTCCACAAGAGGCAAATACTATTACATGCACAATACTGCATTACCAGTGGCAGCAAATACTAGTCTATGGGTAAATGTAAAGACAGGAGAGAAGATCAGGTGGGGGTAGGCAAACAGAAATATACTCCAGACCAAGTATAGATCTGGCTGAAGACAGTCACACATGTATACTTGTGCTATCAAATTATCTATATGCATTATAGAAGAAAGAGGGCAATATTGGAGTAGCTTCTCAGAGACAATCAAAGACCTTGCGGGAGAGGATCACCAGCCTGTGGGCTCAGAACCATAGTCTTGGGGGATATCATGCTCAATTGGCACAACATAGTACATAAATATCTTGTTCTACATCTGCTTGAACAATTTCTCTCGGAAAGATCAGCACAAGGCCGGTCCCCATGAGGTGGAGGTTAAAGATGTCCCAAATGCCCAAATTACTGTGCCACTCCATCATTTCAGACATAATACCTCCTCCTCCTCCCAGTAATTTCCCCCATCTTAGGGTCCTGTGTTTCGCTGTAACGCCTCACAGAACTCACAAACACCCAAGGGATCATCTCACGTAGTAGTTGTGGAGGCTGGCAGGCTGGCGAGTCCCAGGTCTGTGAGTGGGTCTGGAGGATCCTCCCAGTTCTCGGGGTTTGATGAACCTCAATCAACAGATCAGATGACAGTTGCTGTCCCAAATCCAGGGGTGAGATGACGATGAGCCAAAACACAGAACCGGAGCAAGAGGAGGGCAAACTTTCCCAAGAGATTCCTAAGCATACCCTCAAGGAAGCTAAGGGTGGTCATTTGAGTTATACCCTCCAGCAAGGCAGGACTCAGGATATATTCCACCTGTGTTGCTCCAACAGAAATAACCCAAGTGGATGGCTTTAACAATCAACAGCTACTTGGTTGCTCAAGGCAAATCCCACCACAGAGCCGATTGCCAGTCATTATAGGGAATGACTACTACCAGCTGTCCAGACAAGTTGACACCCGACCCTAACTACCACACCACCCCAAAAAGGCATGGATAATAGGATTTACAATACATCACAGAATGGAGGACAATGGCTAGAAGGGCCACTTCAAGCAATTCATTGCAACATCCTACTTTGGTGAGTGGTGACTACGGTCTTAAAAGCTTTCGAGTAGCCATCTAAGTTGCAACTATTGGTGTCCTCTCATCTGGAGCAAAGAAGAGTGAAGAAAATAAAAGTCATTTGAAAACAATTAGTCCCAAGATATGACAGACCATGAGGACCTCAGCCTTCATGACCCTGAGACCAGAAGAATTAGATGGTGCCCAATTACCAATGCCAACCACTCAGAAAGGGATCAAAATTGGAGATCCTGAATAGAGCGGGAGGAAAAATGTGGAACAAAAATTAAAAATGACCAGAATTATTGGTCGAATAGAGACTGATGAAACCCCCAAGACTATGGCCTGGGGTTATCCTTCGGGCCTGGAAATGGACTCACTTCTGTGAGGACAAGGTTGGAGTAGCTTCTCAGAAGAAACCAAACAACTTGAGGGAAAGAATTACAGGACCTGTGGGAACGGAACTGGACCATAGACTTGGAGAACATCATGCTCAATTGGCACAACATAGTACAGAAAAGTCTTGTTCTACATCCTACTTTGGTGAGTGCCCAACAGTAGAAAGACCTACAAGCAGAACACCTACTCCAGGGAGATGCACCCCTTAGATCATCAATCAGCCATGAGACATCAGAAGGGCAGCATTCACATGGAGGGAAAGCTGGACAGACAGGAGTGAATAGATAAGAAGGGCATAAGAAAGGGGTAGTCATAGGGAGGAGAGGGGAAGAGAGATTTTTGTGGTCGGGGGTTATAATCAGTGCTGTGGAATCAAATGTGAATGAACTGTTGAGAATAAAATGAATCTTCTTTGTAAATCTGCACCAAGTCACACACACACACACACAAAGATTCTGTTTCTGAGTATGGCTAGCACCTGCCTTTCTCCCAACCCCACAACATCTTCCTACAAAATCAAAGCATTTCAAATTTACAATCCTTAACAAGGATGGAATGTCCAGTAAGCAAGATAAGCACAGGTTTACTTGTGCTTACTTACTAATCTATCATGAGCAGTTCCACGTTTTTCATCATATCATCTAGGCAAAAGTAAACATCTCAATTGTATTTCAGTCTCTAAACAGCAAAGTCATCATGCCACTTCGAAGCTATGTAGGGCTTTCTTTCTAAGGAACTCAAAGAGACTTTTTAACACCTGTCTGAAATAATCATTCCTCAAACTTCCCACAAGATAGAGAATTAGTAGGTATCATTTATTGAATGTTATGTGGCAGGCCTTTTTCTAAGTATTTACCAGGTGACTCACTTTAGGCAAATTATGTATTCTCTCTGAGCTCCAGTTTCTTTATTTGTAAAATAAGAGAAGCGATATCTTCCTCAGGAATCACAAACTCAGTTGCCCACAGGCAGTTAAATAAGTGGAAGGGTCTAGGTGTAAATGCTGGAGTAAGTTTTGGGAGCCATGTTCCTGACACTAACCTTGTCTCTTCTTTCCTGTGAGCAGCTCTCATCTTCCCACTTATAGCAGCAGAACGTGAGAGATGTGCAACTAGAGTATTCCATATGAGTCAATCTTGGACAATTGTGACCTCAAGGAAAGTTGGGTTGGGGTTTTTAAAAGATTTTCCTTTATACAAAAAAAGAGACTAAAAGGAAGGCAGGCAGTACTTTTCTTCACTGGACAAGGGTGTGTCTCTATGTGACATGGAAACTTTTGGGAGAATCCTGTAAATAAGAAGGGGCCATCATAGCTGACATGCTGACCAGATGGAGAGGGAGGGACAGTCCCTGACAACACCTTGACACTACTGTGTTGACCCTAGAATTTACCTCCTTTGGACTTCATTGTTTTTTATGTTTATTTTTGTGGTAAGTATAAAGGTAACAGAGCATTTTCTAGCTCTACAATCTTCACTCATATAGTTCAGTGACATTAATTACATTCATTGTGCCATTCAACCATCACCATGAACCATTCCAAAATTCTTCCATTACTTTTAACAGAACCTCCCTTGAACTTCTTATCTGAAGCAACTCTTAGTTGGGTTTCTCATGACTCACCACAGAAATCCCCATTGTATTGTGGCACACTGCTGAGGTGCATTCCTCATCTAAGGAAGTCAGTGGTTACTGACGAGGGAAGGTTTTTCAAGAAGAGACAGAAATCCAGATTTTTATATAAAACTCCTGATTTCTAAATGTTGGCACAAATTAAGAAAAAAATGTGAAAGTCAAACAAAAACACATCTGGAGATCAAGTTCAGCCCATAAGTTGCCAGTTTGCAATCCCAGATCTACCTCTTAAAGTTGTTGTTAGAACTAAATTAAATGACTTTAAAATCAGGTCAGTAATAATAATAGCAAGCACTCACATAGCACTTTGTATGTGGCAGGTACTAGTCCACTGTTCTGCTTTACCAATTTAGTCCTAATACGTTAACTGATTTAGGCTTCACAATAATCTCTGAAGGAGGTGTAACTATTACCTCTGCTTTATAGATGAAAAAAAAAGTAAAGAAAGGAGAAATTAGGTATTTACTCTGGTCACACAGTTGCAGAGAAGTAGAGCAGCGATTTGAACCCAGATCCCTTGTCTTCTGGCTTCCAGTTGGGTTGGCCAGGAAACACTAACAGGAATTCTGAGGCTGGGAGAAGAAAGAAGTTGGGCAATGTGCACCTTGCTGCCTGCCTTTCCTTGGTTCTGCTTGGCTGCTGCTCTTTCACAGCTTCAGCTCTCACCATCTCTGGAACACAGCTCTCTCCTCCTGTCCCTTCTGGCTTAGGGGTAGGGATAGCTTTCCACAGCTGCTAGTCCTTGGGTGCCTAGCCATTCTTTGTCGGTACCCTTAACCCTGCCCACACTTCTGCACATGGACCTGCAGGAACGAGACCATAAACTTGGGGGACATCATGCACAATTGGCATGTTGTTGTTGTTGTTGTTATTTGCCGTCAAGTCGCCCCCGACTCATAGATTGGCATAGTACATAAAAATCTTGTTCTACATCCTACTTTGGTGAGTGCCAACAGTAGAAAGACCGACAAGCAGAACACTTACCCCAGGGAGATGCATCCCTTAGATCAATCAGCCATGACATCAGAGGGGCAGCATTCACATGGAGGGAAAGCTGGACAGACAGGAGTGCATAGACAAGAAGGGCACAGGGAAGGGGTAGTCACAGGGAGGAGAGAGGAGATTTACAGCTAACTTTACCCAAAGAACTTGGTTTTTGTGCTTGGTTCCTAAGAAATAAACTCTAAAACCTTGGAAATTCCCAGTACCTGAAGTCTCTTTAATGAAGGCTCCAGAACTCACTTACCTAGCAGATTATGCTAATGAGATTCCTCTTGGATGGGGACTGGCTAGGCCAAAACCATATCAGCCTCATGATCACCTTGTGATAGTGACTGACCACAGAGGAGAGGGATTTGGAGCTTGCAGTCTAACCATGCTGCAATCAATCATGCCTGCATAATGAGGTCTCAGTAATGGCTCTGGAAACAGAAGTCCCAGGGGTTTATTGGTTGGTAAGAGGCATCAATCTACATGGGAGAGTAACACATCCCTTTTTGGCACATGGAAACTCTGCATTGGGAATGACCCCCCAGACCTTGCCCTGTTTCTCTTCATTTGTATCCTTTTTACTATTTAAAACAAAACAAAACAAAAAACCCAAGAACTATCATTGTAAGTATAGCACTTTCCTGAGTTCTGTGAATCATTCTAACACATTATCAAACCCAAGGGAGTACTGTGAGCCAGGAGGTCAGAAGTGAGAGGATATCCATATACCCCTGAACTTACGGCTGGCATTCTGAGGGGGTAATGGAAACCCTCAAATATGTAGACAGTAGGTCAGAAGTGAGGGTGATGTGTTGTGGGGACCTCCAAGTTTGCATCTGGCATCAGAAGTCTTGGTTAGACCTGGCAGTCTGGAGGACAGTGCCCTTTAATTTGTGAGGCCCAACCTAGCTCTAAGTAGTTATCATCAGAGGAAGAAATACTGCATTTGCAGTTAGGAACAGAATTAAACAGATTTGAATTGGAATTTAATGGCTTCATTACAGTCCCTTTGTTGGATTCTGTTCAATTAAATGTTTTTGAGTACACCATCTGTCTGGTGCTTTCTGGGACTCTAATACAAGTGATAAACAAGGTAGACAAGGTCCTTGCCTTCACGGAAATTCTGAAAACAATTACATAAACAAAATAGTCATGGGTACTATGAAGGAAACAAAATAAGGTAATGTGATAACAACATCTCCGTGTAACCAACACAAAGTCTAAGAGCCAAAGTTACCAACAGTCCTAGAGCCTTTCTCATACCCTCTCCAAGCCACTTTCAGAACTCCAAAAAGGTAACCATCAGCCTGATTTCTACCACAAAAGATTTTTTAAAAATATCCATTGCTGTAGTGTTGAGACTGATTCATGGCAACCTGGTACTTGTCAGAACAGAATTGTGCTCCATAGGGTTTTCAATGGCTGATCTTTCAGAAGAAGATCATCAAGACTTTCTTCCAAGGTGCTTCAGGGTGGACTTGAACTGCCACTGTTTGGTTAGTAGCTGAGCACTTAACCATTTGTGCCACCCAGGGATTCCCATCACAGATTGTTGTTGTTAGACGTTGTTGAGTCAATATTCAACTCACAGTGAACCTGGGTGACAGAATTTAACTGTCTCAGAGAGTTTTCACAGTTGTAATCTTTATGGAAGCAGATCACTAGGCCTTTCTTCTACAGAGCTGCTGAGTGGGTTCAAACCACCAACCTTTTGGTTAGCAACTGAGCACTTAGCCATTGCACAGACTAAGTCCCTGACCACCATAAATTAGACTCCTTAAAATCCCATCCTAGTGTGTGGTCAGTGTGAGATTCCCACCAGGCTGTCCTGAGAAACAGGACCTCCAATTTCAGTTCATGCTTCCTGGGCATTATAATGAAGACCTATCTAAGAGACTGGAAATGAAATGATACCTAATGCATGAAACAATTGAATTGGCATATCATGGTGGTATCATTTTTTGCCTAGATCCCCATCAATGTATGTGATCCAGCACAACCACATCCACAGTCCTGCGCATGCAGAATGTTTATTATAGCTATGGCTGTTCCACAGTATAATATTTTCCCAAGCCACAGGTGACTCATGAGATATTAAGAGTAAAATGGTAATGTCTCAACTTTTTGTCCTTGCTTTTTCAGTCTGCACTCCAGTAGCTTTCCTAGGCCCAGACCAAAAGGTGTTTTCATTAATCTAGAAGAAAAGCCAAGCTGAATCTGCTACTACTCACATGAATGTCCTCCACCACCAGTCCTTATCCACAAAGCTTTATTCATTGGTACTTTCATTTCCTAGGGCTGCTGTAACAAAGTACCATAACTATCATGGCTTAAAACAACAGAAATTTATTCTCTCACAGTCCTAGAGGCTAGAAGTCAGAAATCAAGGTGTCAGCAGGGTCATGCGCCCTCTGAAGACGCAAAGGGAGAATCCTTCCTTGCCTCTCTCCACCTTCCAATGGCTGTCAGCAATCCTTGGTGCTCATTGGCTTATAACTTCATTATTTCAATCTCTGCCTTCATTGTTAGATGGCCTTCCTCCCTCTGTGAGTTTCCATGTGCTTGTCCCCAAATTTCTTTCTTCTTACATGGAGACCAATCATTGGATTTGAAATGCACCCTCATCTTAACTTGATTACATTTGCAAAGACCTTATATCTAAATACAGTCACATGCACAGATTCCAGGTAGATATGAATTTTGGAGGGATGCTATTCAACTCAGTACAACTGGACTGACAGAGTCAGATTGGAGAGTAGACAGAATTTGGTTTTGTTGTACACTCATGTTGTTTACTCCAATTCTACCTGTCTTGGTCCTCTAGTGTTGCTCTAACAGAAGATACTACAAATGGAAGGTTTTAACAAATAGGTACTCATTCTCTTACAGTTCAAGAGGCTAGAAATCCAACTTCAAAGTGCCAGTGCTAGGGACTGGGTGAAGTCCCCTTGACCTTGGGCTTCTGCTCTGCCTCTTGCTCCCTGCCCATTGAAGCTGGAGACATCTCTTAACTCAGGCAGTGGCTGGCTGCTGAGGTTGTCAAACCCAAGATCTACAAGTAAAATGGCACAGTCCCAAGATGACCAAGCAAACGGCAGGCCACTAGTTCAAGTCTAGAAACAGTCTCAAGATCAGCAAGCAACATGGTAGACTGCTAAATAAAAACTTGTCTAAATACAGGATCCAATCATGTCAAAAGCTCAGAGACCTCTCTTCAAGCTTCTCCTTATACACTGGGAGCAGACCATATCACTAAGGCAGCTACTCAGCTGCTCAAAGCAGATTCTACCAGGGAGTTGATTACCAGTCTCATCATGGGGAATAACTACATCCAGCTGCCCAGCCACTCAAAACAGGTCCAGCCCAGTTGACACACAACTACAACGCTAACCCCCTCCTCTTACCTCTCATAACCTCAGGACTCCTACTGACCTCTACAGACCCCCACAGAAAGCAAACACCTTCCACCCATCAAAATGTACCTCCCTTAGTTCCTATTCCCTCCCAATTCTGTTTTGTTCTCTGTGACAATGGGTGGCATTGGGTAAATCAGAGGAATGCCCAATGTGGTTTAGTGGAAAGAACACTGCATATGAGAGTTAAGAGGCCTGATTCTAGCTCTACTATTATATTTGTTAGGTTAATGTTATGGATTGAATTGTGTTCCCCCAAAAGAAATATTGAACTTATAACATGTTGTTGTTGTTGTTGTTATGTGCTATTGAATCATCTCCGACTCATAGAGACTTCTCCTTGGGTTTCCTAGGAGGTATCTCTACAGAAATAGATTGCCTAATCTTCCTTCTGAGGGGTAATTGGTGGATTTGAACCACCAACCTTCTGGTTAGCACTCAAGAGCCTTAGGTACTAGGCCATTTATACCTATGAATGTGCCCTGTCTGGAATCAGGGTCTTCAGAGAGGTTATCAGTTACATTAGCTTGAAGTCATACTGGTGTAGGGTGGGTCATAATCCTGCATGGCTGCTGTCCTAATAAATGAGAAAAAGATACACAGAGACAAGGAAATAGAGGAAGGACAACATGTGATGACACAGCTTCAGGCCAAGGAATGCCTACAGCTACCAGAAGCTGGGTGGGAGAGAGGTATGGAACACTTTCTCAGAGCCCTCAGAAAAAGTCTACACGGTTGACACTCTGATCTCAGACTCTCAGTCCAAGAAAACTAATATAATTAGTTGAAAGTGACAGAAAAATGACCTAAACTGGCTTAAGAAAAAAAAAAAAATCACAATTTATTAATTTTTACAAGGGTGAAGGGATCAGACATGGCTGTACCAGGGTCTTCAATGATGCCGTTAGGATGGGCCTCACTTTCTCCATCTCTTGATCCTGCTTTTCTTGGGGCTTACTCTATTCTAAGGCAGGTATCTGCCCACAGTTACCAAATGGCTGCCATTAGTCTTGGCTTGCATTTCACCTTCTCAGCAACCCCAGTGAAGGTTGTGAACCTCTGTTTTCTAACTGTTGATGTTGTTAGGTGCTGTTGAGTTGTCTCTGACTCATAGCAACCCAATGCACAGAAGAAAAAAACACTGCCTGGTCCTGCACCAGCTCCATGATCCTTGCTGTATTTGAGCCCATCACCGCAGCCACCATGTCAATCCATCTCGCTGAGGACCTTCCCCTCTTTCATTGACCCTCCACCTTACCAGGCATGACATCCTTCTCCAGGGAATGGTCCCTTTGACAACACGACCAAAGTAGGTGAGACGAAGTCTGACCATTCTAACTTCCAAGGAGCATTCTGACTGCACTTCTTCCAGGACAGACTTGTTAGTTCCTTTAGCAGTCCATGGTACTTTCAGCATTCTTCACCAGCACCACAACTCAAAAGCACTGACTCTTTTTTGTTCTTCCTTATTCATTGTCCAACTCTCATATGTATATGAGGCAATTGAAAATACCATGGCTTGTGTCAGACTCACCTTAGTCTTCAAGGATAATCCTTGCTCTTTAGCACTTGAAAGAGGTCTTTTGCAGCCAGTTTGCCCAGTGCTATACATCATCTGATGTCCTGACTGCTGCTTCCATTGGTGTTGATTGTGGAACCAAAGAATATGAAGTCTTTGACAACTTCAATCTTTTCTCCATTTTTCATGATGCTGCTTATAGGTCCAGTGGTAAGGATTTTTATTTTCTTTATATTGAAGTGTAATCCATGGCAGAATGTATTCTTCAATCTTCATCAGTAAGTGCGTCAAGTCATCCTCACTTTCAGCAAGCAAAGTTGTGTTATCAGCATATCACAGGTTGGTTAAGATTCTTCCTCTAAGCATGATGCCATATTCCTCTTCATATAGTCTAGCTTCTCAGATTATTTGCTCAGCATATAGATTGAGTAAGTATGGTGAAAGGATACAACCTTGACACCCTCCCTTCTTGAATTTAAACCACTCAGTGTCCCCTTGTTCTGTTCTTATGACAGACTTCTGGTCCATGGACAGGTTCCTCATGACTACAATGAAGTGTTCTGGAATTCCCATTCTTCTCAATGTTACCCATAATTTGTTATGATCCATGAAATCAAATGCCTTTGCATAGTCAATAAAACACAAGTAAATATCTTTCTGGTATTCTTTGCTTTGAGCCAAGATCCATCTGACATCAACAATGATATCCCTCATTCCATGTACTCTTCTGAATCCAGGTTGCATTTGTGGAAGTTCTCTGTCTATATACTACTGCAACCATTTTTAAATTATTTTCAGTAAGATTTTACTTCCATGCAATATTATGATATTGTTTAATAACTTCCACATATTGTGGGGTCACCTTTCTTTGAAATGGGTACAAATATGGATCTCTTTAGTCAGTTGCCCAGATAGCTTTCTTCCAAATCTCTTGGCATAGCCAAGTGAGTGCCTCCAGTGTGGCATCTGTTTGTTGAAACATCTCAACGAGTATTCTGTCAATTCCTAGTGCCTTGTTTTTTTTTTGTTTTTTTTTTTTTTGCCACTTCCCTCAGTGCAGCTTCAACATCTTCCTTCAATACCATTGGTTCTTGATCATATGCCATCTCCTGAAATGGATCAAGATTGACCAGTTCTTTTCACTGAAATGATGAAAGATAAGAATATACCCATCCAGGAAGTCCAATGAACCCCAAACAGGATAGACCCCAAAGAAAATCACCAAGACACATCATCATCAAATTCATCAAAACCAAAGACAAATACAGAATCCTGAAAGAATCACGGGAAAAACAAAAAGTTACCTACAAAGGACAGCCAGTAAGAATAAGCTATGATTTCTCAGCAGAAACCATGCAAATGAGAAGGCAATGGGATGGTATATATAAAACC
>NW_006921738.1:5785282-5787078 GCF_000298275.1 Orycteropus afer afer | reverse complement strand
TCCTAGATTCATGCTTCGTACATTCCATGTTCCAATTATCAAAGGATGTTTGCAGCTGTTTCTCCTCAATTTGAGTCATGCATGTCAGCAAATGGAGGTCCCAAAACCTTTACTTTATCCACATCATTAAGGTTGGTTCTACTCTGATGAGGCAGCTCTTTCGCAGTCATATTTTGAGTGCCTTCTGACCTAAGGGGCTTGTCTTCCTGCACTGTATCAGACAATGTTTCCAGGCTATTCATAAAGTTGCCCAGTAATGTATCAGACAATGTTTCTCTGCTATTCATACGGTTTTCCCTGGCCAATTCTTTGAGAAATGGATGGCCTCTTTCTTCTTCCTCGTCTGTCTCAGTATGTAAGCTGCATTGAAACCTGTGCACCATGTGCAACCCTGCTGGCATATGAAACATTGGTGGCACAGCCACAAGCCTCACAGCAAAACACAAGCCACCACAGTATAACAAACTGACAGACAAGTTTGTCTCCCTTAGCTGTTCCAAACCTCTCTACCTTCCCCTTACCTGTATCCTGCCGCCATGGGCCCTGGCTTCCCACCTTTCCTGCCTTTGGGTGGGTGCTGTCTCCCTCCCCTTACCTGGACCCTGCCACTTGTCCATTTCTAACTAACATCCTGAAATCAAAGCTCCTTGGCTTTGATTGGCTGCCTGAGAGCATGTCTTGATGTTCTGGTTGGCCAGGTCTCAATTCCAGACTTATCCTGGATTTGGGAGTGAAGTCAACACACCTAATGCTCGGATTGAAAGTTGAAAGGTTTAGTTTCATGAAGAGCAGAGATTAAGAAAAAGCAACAGACATCCTCTGTAGCCATTACTTAATCATGAGAGTTTGGACAAATCTTTATGCCTCTGGACCTGGTTTCTCATCTGTAACATGGGAAAATGAACCCAATAACCTCTCCTTTAGCATTCTATAATTCTTCCCAATTTCTTATGCCTGTGTTTTCACCTTTCAAAAGATAATACCTTAACATAGTTAAAGTGTGGATCAGTAGAGATATCTCTACAAGCATGATAAGTCAATTGTGTAAGGCAAGTCATGCCACAGATACAGGCCTTTCTCCATTCATTCAACAGAATCCCTGCCCAGTAATCTCAATAATCTGGAGAAATAAGCCAGAAAGGCTGATGCCAAATGAAGAGGAAGGGCTAGAATTTGAACCAGCTGTTTATTTATTAAGGAGCTCTAGTGGCACACTAGTTAAGGCATTCACCTGCTAATCAAAAGGTTGGAAGTTTGAACCCACCAGCATTCCATAGGAGAAAGATGAGGCAGTCTGCTTCCATGAAGATTTAGAGCCTTGGAAACCCTACAGAGCAGTTCTACTCTGTCTTATAGGGTTGCTATGAGTCAGAATCAACTTGATGGCACTGAGTTTGGTTTTGAGTTTGGTATCTATTCATTAATTCAACTAATAATTATTATGCACTTATTGTATCTCAAGCATTATAATAGGCTCTGGGAATGAATAGTGAAAAAGGAGTTCATTCTCAATCTCTACATCAATCTTGAGGGGAGCACAGACAAGTCAACAGCCAATTAGAAACTCAAAATATTAAAGGCAGTGACAGGGTTAGGCAACTCAGAAGAGGGGCACCTACCCAGAGGGAAAGGGGCTATAGGACCTGAGAATGTGGGGGACTATTCAGGGAAGTTGTCCTTAACAATGAGATTTTTTTTTCTTTTCTTTTTTTTATTGTGATTTGGGTGAAAGTTTACAGAGCAAATTCACTTTCCATACAACAGCTCACATACACTTTGTCTCATGACACTGACTG
>NW_006921738.1:5778463-5784867 GCF_000298275.1 Orycteropus afer afer | reverse complement strand
GGGCACCATCTACTTCTGGTCTCCTAGTCATATAGGCTAAAGATCACATGGTGTACCAGTTGCTTGGATTAATTGTTTCCATGGATCTTTGGTTTTCTTCATTTTTCTTTGCTCTGGATGAGGAGAGACCCATCATTGCATCTAGATGGCTGCTTGCAAGCTTTTAAGATCCCAGTCACTACTCACAAAAGTGGGATGTGGAACAATGTTTTTGTGTAGTATGTTATGCCAATTGAGCTTAATGTCCCCTGCAACTATGGTCCCAAACCCACAGATCCAACTATTTTCTCCCTCTGGGTAACTGGCTATGGCCAAGAAGTGACTACAACCTTGTCCTTTGACAGCTCTACTATACATCTGGGAATTCTTAGAGAACATACCAATACACTTGTACAAACATTGTCTGCCAACCCTATACATGGTCATGGGCACACTCCCCACTGCATAGACATACCTAATAGTTCAGCCTGTCCACCCATCTATCCATCGGTATATCAATGTTTGCCTTCACTAACAACACAATACTGTATGTGCAAAAGGGTTCATCTTTGTTGTCTGTATCTCCCACGCACCTCTCTATGTCTTCTTCTTCCTCAATGCCACCGTGTTGATCACTCACATTTAGTACATTGCCCTTCTCTTCACCCAAAGCAATACTTGTCTCTACCTATCTAACGGCGTTCCCCACCCTCCCCTCCCACACATGGTAACCAACAAACAAAATTTCCTTCCATATAGAAACCTTTCCTTGAGTTTTTACAATAATGAACTAATACTATATTTGTCCTTCTGTGATTGACTTATTTCACTCAGCCTGATGTCCTCCAAGTTTATCCACATTATGTGGTGTTTTGATGATTCTGTGTTATTCTTTAGGGTTGTATAGTATTCCATTGTATGTATGTACCATACTTTGGTTATCCATTCTTCTGTTGATGGGCACATAGGTTGTTTCTATCTTTTGGCTATTGTAAATAGCCATGTTCTGCGATGAACATGAGTGTGCATATATCTGTTCTTGTCTTGGTTCTCACTTCTTTAGGATATATACCTAGTAATGGAATGGCTGGGTCAAATGGTATTTCTAATTGCAACTTTATAAGGAATTGCCATACTGCTTTCCACAGTGATTATATCATTTGACAGCCCCACCAGCAGTGTATAAGAGTCTCAATCTCTCTACATCCTCGCCAACATTTGTTATTTTCTGCCTTGTTGAACTTGGCTACTAGTACTGGGACAAGATGGTATCTCATTGTTGTTTTGATTTGCATCTCTCTAATGGCTAATGATCCTGAACATTTCTTCATAGGTTTGTTGGCTGCCTGAATATCCTCTTTGGTGGAGTATCTGTTCATGTCTTTTGCCTATTTTCTAATTGGATTATTTGTCTTTTTGTTGTTGAGGTGTTGCATTTTTCTATGACTTCTAGAGATAAGTCACTTGTCAGATATGTCATTGCCAAATATTTTTTTCCCAATCTGTAGGTTCCCTTTTGAATCTTTTGGAGAAATCTTTGGAAGCACACAAAAATTTAATTTTTAGAAGGTCCCATTCATCTAGTTTCTCTTCAGCTGTTTGTGCATTTTGGGTTATGCTTGATAGTCCGTTTATGCCATCCATTAGGGCCCCTATATTTGCCCCTAGTTTTTCCTTGAGGAACTTGATAGTTTTAGGTTTCACATTTAAGTCTTTGATCCATCTGCAGTTGGTTTTGTGTGTGGTGTGAGGTACAGATCTTGTTTCATTTTTCTGCAAATGGATATCCAGTTGTGCCAACACCATTTGTTAAACAGATAATCTCTTCCCCATTTAATGGATTTTAGCTGTTTGTCAAAGATCAGCTGACCATAGGTCAATGGATCTGTTTCTAGGTTCTCAATTCTATTCCATTGGTGTATGTGTCTGTCATTGTACCAATACCAGGCTGTTATGACTACTGTGGCTGTATAGTAGATTTTGAGATCTGGGAGTGTGAGATCTCCTACTTTGTTCTTCTTCTTCAATGCTGCTTTACTTATCCAAGGTCTCTTTCCTTTCTCTGTAAGTTTAGTGATTGGTTTTTCCATATCCTTAAAGAATGTTGATGGGATCTGGATTGGGATTGTATTTAATGAATAGATTGCTTTGGGTAGAACTGACATTTTCACAATGTTCAATATTCCTATCCGTAAGCATGAGATGTTCTTACATTTATGTAGTTCTTTTATGGTTTAAGTCGTAATTTATAGTTTTCTTTGTACAGGTCTTTTGTGTCTCTGCTAAGATTTATTCCCAAGTATTATAATTTTTTGGTAGCTATTGTAAATGGTATTGATTTCCTTATTTCCTTTTCAGCAATCTCTTTGCCAATGTAGAGGAATCCAACTGTTTTTTGGATGTTGATCTTGCATCCTGCCACTATGCTAAATTTCTCATAGTTCCAGTAGATTTTTGACTGAGTCTCTTGAGTTTTCTAGATATAGGATCATATCATCAGCAAGTAGGGAGAGTTTGACTTCTTCCTTATCAATTTTGATGCCTTTGATTTCCCTTTCTTGCCTTATTACCCTGGCTAGGACTTCCAATACAATGTTGAATAGAAGTGGTGATAGAGGGCATCCTTGTGTGGTTCCTATTGATCAGGCAAATGGTTTCAGTGTCTCTCCATTGAGAATAATGTTGGCTGTTGGTTTTGCATAGATGCCTTTTATTATGTTGACGAATGTCCCTTCTATTCGTATTTTGCTGAGAGTTTTGATCAGGAATAGGTGTTGGATTTTATCAAATGCCTTTTCTGCATCAACTGATATGATCATGTGATTCTTTTCCTTTGTTTTATTTGTGTGATGAATGACATTGATTGGTTTTCTAATGTTGAACCATCATTGCATACCTTATATGAACCCCACTTGGTCATAATGAATTATTTTTTGGATACTTTGTTAGAATCTATTGGCTAGGATTTTGTTGAAGATTTTTGCATCTATATTCATGAGGGATATTGGCTTTTAGTTTTCCTTTTGAGTGATATCTTTGGCTGGTTTTAGTATCAAGGTTTTGCTTGCTTCATAAAATGAGTTAGGGAGGATTCCATCCTTTTCTATGTTTTAGAATAGTTTGAGTAGGATTGGTGTCAGTTCTTCCCCAAATGTTTGGTAGAATTTTCCAAAGAAAACATCTAGGACAGGACTTTTTTTGTGGGTAATTTTTTTTATGACCTGTTCTATTTCTTCCTTTGTTATGGATCTGTTCAAATTTTCCACCTAAGTCTGTTAGTTTAGGTAAGTGGTGTGTTTCTAGAAATCTGTTCATTTCTTCCAGATTTTCAAATTTGTTGGAGTATAGTTCTTCATCGTATCTTGATATTAACCTTTTTATTTCAATTGGTTCTGTTGTGATGTCACCCATTTTGTTTCTTATTCATGTTATTTGTATTCCCTCCCTCTTTCCCTTTGTTAAATTTGCCAATGGTTTGTCAATTATATTAATCTTTTCAAAAAAACAACTTCTAATCGTGTAGATATTTTCTATTCTCTTTCTATTTTCTGTTTCATGGATTTCTGCTCAAATCTTTATTATTTCCTTTCTTCTGGTGACTACAGGCTTTTCTTTCTGTTCTTTTTCTAAATGTTGGGGATGTTGCTTTAAAATCTTGATTTGGGCTCTTCTTTTTTGATGTGTGCATTTATTGCTATAAATTGGCCTCTGATCATTGCTCTTGCTGTGTCCCAATGATTTTGGTATGCTGTGTCTTCATTCTCATTTGATTCAAGTAATTTTTTAATTTCATTTTCATTTAAGAATGAGATTTTGAACAAGGCCAAAAGAAAAGAATTTAGCCTATTGAGGAAAGCAGAGAAAGAGCACACACAGATGCATTTATTTGGGGCATCCTCGTGTTTGCTGCTGGTGGTGTTAGCTGCCACTGAGTCACCCCCAAGTCAGCTTCTGACTCATGTTGACCTCATGCACAACAGATGGGAGATGGAATTTTTGTGATCCATAGGGTTTACAATGTCAGTTTTTTAAATAGACTGCCAATCTTTTCTTTCTAATCTATCTTAGTCTAGAAGCTCCACTGGGATCTGTTCAGAATCATAGCAATTTGCAGCTCCGATAGGCAGATAGTAGCTGTGCATGAGGTGCACTTTCAAAGAATCAAACCAGGGTCTCCTGTATGAAAGGTGAGGATTCTACTATTGAATGATGTGGTGCAGTGAATTACTTAATATGGCCCTTCTAGTCATGGTCTTTGTGACTCCCACCAGATGATGGGGCTGTTGTTGTCGTTGTTATGTGCCATCAAGTAGGACCCAACTCATAGCTACCCTTCCTTGGGTTTCTGAGACAATATCACTATGGAATTAGATTGCCCAACCTTCCTTCCGAGGAGTGGCTGATGGGTTTGAACCGCCACCCTTCTGGTTAGCAGTCAAGTGCCTTAGGCACTATGCACCAGAGCTCCCTAGACTGGGTAAAACTATACAAATGCGAGGTGCTTGTGTCCCACCTATCAAGGGAATTTCATTGTTTGTTAATAATATAAATAAGGTACATGACACCTTTACAGGGGTGGGACCATGGAAATAAGTTGTACAGAACCCTAACTTGGATATTGGTCAGTTTTGCCATCCGGCTTAAAAAGAGCCATCCTAGAATCAGGAAGGGCAATCTCATTTCTATTAAAAAGAAGAGCCAGGAGTGAAGCACATCCTTTGGATCTGAGATTCCCTGAGCTAAACCTCCTTGACCCAGGAAACAGAGAGCTGTAACATTCTGCTGAGATGACAAGAGTTGATGAGAAGTGGCAGCAAAGAAACAGCAGCAGCAGAGGCAGGAGAACCAAGAGACAGGCACAAAACAAAACAGTGGACTTCCTGGCCCACAGAGTGAGAAAGAGCTTAGTAACACTTGGCTGAGCAGGGCAGAGCCAAAGCCAGACAGAAGTGTGCCTGTGGCACAGCTGAGAAAAAGTTATCTTGATTAAAGAACTGTATCCTGAGTTGTTTCTGATCATGAATTATAACATGTTACTTCCCTAATAAACTCCATAATTTTGAGTATTGTCTGTGAGTTCTGTGTGGCCACTGCAACAAATGACCAAACTCAGCAGAGATGTAGACAGTGCTGTGGGAGGAAATGTTGATGTCAGAATTGGTAAAGAAGTTGGAAGGTGGCAAGACTGACCTCTGCCTCATAGGAATCACCCTTGGGTGATGTGGATAGTGATCCTCTCTCTCCCCCTTATGAAGTTAGAGGAGGTGAGAGGATGCTTCCTGTTCTGGTTACCTAGTGCCACTCTGACAAGAATATATACCACAAATGTGATGGCCTTAACAAACAGGAGTTTATTCTTACAATTTGGAGGCTTTAAGTCCAAGTTCAAAGTGCCAGGCTCTAGGGGCTAGGTGAAAGCCCCTCAAACTTGGGGTCCAGCTCTGCCTCCTGCTCCGGGCCCACTGGAGCTAGAGGCATTTCTTCACTCAGACAGCTATTGGCTGCTGAGGCTGAGAAGCCCCAAGGTTGACAAGGAAAAAGGCACAGTCCTGATGTTACCAATCCACACTGCAGGCCATTAACTTAAGTCCACTATAAGTCCCAAGGTCGGCAGAGCTGCTGAGCTATGACATGGCTACATGCAGGGTCCAAGCGTGCCAAAGGCTAGAGACCATTCTCAAAGCTTCTACTTACATACAGAAAGCAGACCACATGGCCTCATGCAGCTGCTCCCAATAGATTCCACCATGGAGTTGATTACTAGTCTCATCATGGGGAATACTACATCCAGCTGCCCAGCCACTCAACCAGGCCTAGCCAAGTTGACATACAAATTTAACCATCACACCTCCCCCATGCCCTTTTTCCAAACCATCACTGCCCAGGGCTTTGCAATTATTTTGGAGTAGTGGTTAGTATGGAGTTCAACAGGCGTAATGGCAAGAGATGAGGCAAGCCAACCATGAGAGGCCTTGGGTGCCATACCAAAAAGTCTAGATTTTATCATGGAAGCAACACAATACCATACTTACAAAGAAATTACCAGTATTATGTGGATGCAAAGAGACATGAGACCAAATTTCTGTCTCCAAGAAGTCTATAATCTTAACCCTTACTGGTAGAAGGAAAAGGACTCATGCCCAATATATATCTATCTGCTTGCAATAAGTAATTAGTGTGTGTATGTGTGTGTTTATTCACACTCTACCTTGTTCCACACTGGAAATAAAGAAAGTTCCCCTTTCAAGAAAATAACTGCACCTGGCGCAAAGACTTCTTAAAAGCCCAAGTTCTCACATCTGATGATAAAACAACCCAAGTTGGAGTTCCAGCAAGATGGCGGACTAGGCAGAAAAAACTGCACAGACCCTCTTCAACAAAGAAAAGGGAAAACAATTAACACAGACACAGAAGATAATCCTGGA
>NW_006921738.1:5765564-5774683 GCF_000298275.1 Orycteropus afer afer | reverse complement strand
TGTGGTCAATGTCATGAGATAAAGTATATGTAAACTGCTTTGTGGAAAGTGAATTTGCTCTGTAAATCTTCACCCAAATCACAATAATTAAAAAAAAAAAAAAACCAAGTTCTCTGCAAGCAAACCAAAACCAAACCCACTGCCACTGAGTTGATTCCGACTCACAGAAACCCTATAAGACATAGAACTGCTGCATAAGGTTCCAAGGCCATAAATCTTTTTTATGGAAGCAGACTGCCTCATCTTTCTCCAGTAGAGGGGCTGATGGTTCAAACCACTGACCTTTTGGTTAGCAGCCGAATGCTTCAACCATTGTCCACCAGAGTTCGTTCAAGTTCTCTGCACCCCTGGAATATTACAGGAATTTAACACTGTGTTGCCATCAAAGGGGTAGATGAGTTCCTCTGTTGGCTGCTCAAACACCCACCTTCATTAGTCTGCATTCTCTAGAAGGGAGAGAGTCCTATTTTCCACTGAAAATTGCTCTACACAAAGAAAATCATAGGTCCCTGCATACTAGGGCCAGAGTGTGGGAAATTATTCCTAATGGAATAAATCCTGAGATTATCAAGTGTTTGGAGGGAAAGCAAGGACCCATCTGCATAACTGGAATGTATAAGCTGGAAGGAAAAAAAAAAAAAAAAAAGCAAAGTCCTAATTGAGCTATGAAAACCAGCATCTACCTGATCAACCCAAAACCCTGATGGAGAGAACAGATGGCTTTCTAAGTCTGTCATGAATCAAGGACTAAATGGCAGGTTTACACAGAAGTTTGACATTACCAGTCCCTACAAGATCAGATGATTCTTAATCATGTTGGCTAATAGGGACCTTTACCAAACATTGTGCAACATAAAGAATAATTTTTAAAAACAACCTTTTATGTTTGGTTTTAAAGTACATCCAATTTTTTATTGTGTATCAGCTTTAATTTCCAAGCTCTACTTCAGACTTAGTGACAATGACAACAATCCCAATTTCTTCATAAAGCCTATTCATATCCATTGCCTCATTTGAGCTTCTCAATAGCCCAGCTCTCTGAATTGGTTACGAAATTGCCACCTTGCAGCGGGGGAGCGAGACCCAGAGCCCCTACACTGCTACTAAAGTGGCAGAGCTAGGGCTCAAACCCAGGCTTCTAACTTGAATCTGATGTTTTAAGAGGAGTAAGGAGCCCAAATAACAACAGAAAAGTGGGTTGCAGAAAATAAGTATTGACTGTAGCAGGCTTAACATGAAGATGAGAAATTAATAATAAAGAGGACATTTTTCACATGAACCCACAATGTGAGTTCTCACTCTCTTTTTTTTCCTCCTCCCTTTCTATTTATACAAGGGCTTTGTTGTTTTACAAGGCCCTTTATTCTCGTTCAAAATGAGAAAATACCTTCTGAGAACCATGTAATTAGTAGAGCCTTCAGATACTGATTTCCTTTGCTCCTGGCATCAGCCTTTCTCACAGGGCTCTACACAGGCTTCTGACAGAAAGGAGAGCTGGAGAAACTGAATTGGCCTCTAAACTAATTTAGCTGTTTCCCATCACCATCTCTCAGCTCTTTTCCCAAGGCATTCCTCACACTCCTCAGCCACAGCCAAAGGTGACTGCCAGCCAGTTGAAAGAGGAGAGGTAACAGGAAAAGGCACTAGGAAAGTGAAAGGAGACGGAGTGCAAAGGAAGAAAACAGATCCCTGGACAGAAATCAAAGAAATCCCTGTGTAGACATTGTAATCCTTTTGAAGAAAGGAGAGGGAGCAAGGTATAAAACAGAAATTAGCAATACCACTACCACTATATATTCCTTGATTTATTCATTCCTTTTACAAGGATGTACGAAGATCATACTGATACCAGGGACTACACTAGGCTATGAGAATAAATTTGGTCGGGGGGGGGGTGGCGGGGAGACACGACGACACAGTTGCTGTAGAGTTGACCCCATGTGTATCCTAATAGAACTGTCCTCTACACATACAGTTGGCAAAAGTGGACACCATTCCTTCCTTTTTTGAGAGCAGCACAGTGGTACAGGCTTGGTTTCCCCAAGCAGTGGACTCTAACATGAAGATGAGCATGTGAGCATGTAGAGTTTCATTTGGGAGTGCTCTTGGGATTAACACCTTTGGAAGAAAGGGGAGTAAACAGGATTGGGCAAAGGATGAAATTAACACGGAATGTGGTCTCAGTAGAAGGTGGGTCAATCCTATCAACAATCAAATGCAACCACTGCCATAGAATCGGATCCAACTCATTGCAACCCCTCCTTGGGTTTCCGAGGCGGTAACACTACAGAAGTAGATTGCCCAACCTTCCTTCCAAGGAGTGGCTGGTTGGTGGGTTTGAACCGCCAGCCTTCTGGTTAGCAGTCAAATGCCTTAGGCACTATGCCACCAGAACTCCTAGGGTTCTAAAGATGGGTGCAGTGTGGTGGATCGCTTTTATCTGGCCTCTCTAGACCTGGTTTTGTAACTCCCACCAAATGATTAGGTAGGATTATGCAGATAAGGTACATGGAACCTTGACCAGAGGATTAATTAGTGTTGCCATCCCAGCAGGCTTAAAATGAGCCACAGGCAGAAAAGGGGGACCTCACAACCAAGAAAGAAAAGCCAGGAGTGGAGCACATTCTTTGGACCCAGGAACCCTGTGCTAAGAACCTCCCAAACCAAAGAGACAGAGAGAGAAAGTGAGAGCGGTAACACCAGTGACAGTGAGAGATAGCAAGAAGCAGTGGCATAGAAATGGTGGCAGAGGCAGCAGAACCAGGAGACTGGCAGGAGATAGCAGGGTGGGCTTCCTGGACCATAGAGTGAGAGAGATGAGCACCTACAGGCAGAGGTTTGCTGGTGGAGTGGGGTGCCTCTGGACACTTATTGGCTGAGCTTTGTAACACTTGCCTGAGCAGGACAGAGCCACCCGGGAAGCCTAAGAGGTCCAAGAGACCAAGGGACTGAGGGCCAGAGAGAGACCTGCCTGTGGGCGTGGCTAAGAAGAAGCTGTATCCTGACTGACGAACTGTATCCTGAGTCATTTCTGACCGTGAATTGTAACCTGTTACTTCCCTAATAAACCTCATAATACTGAGAATTGTCTATGTGTTCCATGTGGCCATTGCAATGAATCGTCAAAGCCAGCAAAGAAGTAGACAGCGCTGTGGAAGGGACAGTTGGTGTCAGAGTTGGTACTAAGGTTAAAGGGTAGAGACATGTCTTACCTTTACCTCACGGAGATCAGCCTTGGGCTGTTGATCTTGATTCTCTTTACCCCTTGGGAAGTTAGAGGAGGGCAGATGCCATTGTCACTACATTTTCACAGTGGACTAGGTCCTTGGATGGTGCAGTTTGTACTCAACTACTAACCTAAAGGTTGGCAGTTCAAGCCCAGCTAGCAGTGCTGCAGAAGAAAGGCCTGGCAATCTGGTTCCATAAAGATTACAGCTAAGAAAACCCTATGGAGCAGTTCTACTCTGTAACACATGGGGTTGCCATGAGTCAGAATTGACTCGACATTGGGGTTTTTTTAAACCGTTTTCAGAGCTATTTCCAAGTGGAGATAGGTCAAAGGAAGGGGCATGGCCTTGGGCATAGCAGCTTTGTTCAGGTGAGAAATGCCTCAGGGGCTGGGCACTGAGGGCACACTTTCAGTAGCTGAGGGCAGATCTAAGTGGCAACTCATCACAACCTACACCATGGTGTAGTCTGGTAAAAGAGGCAGCATCCATGCAATATTCACAGAGAGAAAATGTAAATGACGCTGTGATGGATGCTACAAAGGAAAACTACATGGTCCCATGAAAAAGTACAATGGAAGAACCAACCCAGACTAGAAAGAGGGGCTGGATTTCAGGCAGAGGAAGCACAAGCCACAAGTCCTGGGATGGGAGGGGATATGAAGGAAATTGGACAGAAGAGCTTCTTTCTATTGTAAAGGAAGAGGGCCTGACTGAGGGCTAAGGTCCCTGGGTGGGACAAATGCTTTGTGCTTGACTACTGGAAGGAAGACAGAGCAATCTACTTCTGTAGAGATACAGTCTCAGAAACCCAAGGCGGGGTTACTATGAGTCGAATAGACTTGACGACAGTGAGTTTTGTTTTGTTTTTTTCTGGTACTAACCTAAAGGTTGGTGGTTCAAACCTCCCAGCAGTGCCATGGAAGAAACCCTAGCCATTTGCTTCCATTAAGATTACAGCCAAGAAAACCCTATGGAGCAGTTCTATTCTGTAACCATGTGTTTGCATTGAGTAGGAATTGACTCACTGGCAACGAGTGTTGTTGAGATCACTGCCTTTTTATTCCTGCCTTTTCTGATGAAACATCACTTAAAATTTAATAGTGGTTGTCAGGGAGAAGAAATACTGCTCAATCAAAACCTAACTTAGAAAAGAGAAAGATTTAATTCATGAACATTTAAAAGCATCTTAAATCCTGTTGGCATCATTACTGACAACATTCAGTAAGTACCTGAAGTTTACTTATAATGGGATAATGCAGATAAACCATCTATATGTTCATTTAACTGTTTTTAAAATCTCTACTAACCTCTATTCATTTTCTAGAGCTGCTGGAACAAAGTACCATAAACTGGGTGGCTTATATTAACAGAAATGTATTATCTCACAGTTCTGTAGGCTAGAAGACCAACTCAGTGTGTTGGCCAGGCCAAGCTCACTTACTCTCTGTTAGCTCAAAGGGAAGATCCTTCTTTGTCTTCCAGCTTCTAGTAGCCCCAAGCATTTCTTGGCATTGCTTGGCTTGCAGGGGTGTCATCATATGGTTGTCCTTCCTCTGTCTTTCTGTACTTGTTCTTCTCTTTTGGACAGTACTCAGATATGATTAGAACACACACTACTCTAGTATGATCTCATGTTACATGAAAACGTCTTCAGACTCCATTTCCAAACAGGGTCACATTCAGAGGAATAGGGTTAGGATTTCAACACACAATTTTGAGGGAGATGTAATGCAATTCATAACAACCTCCTACAGTACGCAGACACTTTGCTAGGTCCTGGATGCAGAGAGATGAGACACAGACCTGGTCACTGCCATTATGGAGCCTGGGGTCTAGTAAGGGAAACAGAAGTGAAATAAACAAACATGTATGCAAAATTATGGGTAAGTGTTAAAACCAAAAAAAAAAAAGAACACAAATCTACTGCCATCAAGTCGATTCAGACTCATAGTGGCTCCTGTTGGGTTTCTAAGGTGGCATATCTTTATAGAAGTAGATTGCCCAGTCTTCCTTCCATGGAGTGGCTGGTGGGTTTGAACTGCCAACCTTCTGGTTAGCAGTCAAATGCTTTAGGCACTATCTGGCTAGAGCTCCTTATGTGTTAAAAAGGGAGACAGAAAAAAAAAAAAAATCCACTGCTGTAAAGTCAATTCCAACTCATAGCGACCCCCGTTGAGTTTCCGAGTTGGTAAATCTTTATGGAAGTAGATTGCCCAGTCTTCCTTCCACAGAGTGGCTGCTGGGTTTGAACCACCAACCTTCTGGTTAGCAGTCAAATGCCTTAGGCACTATGCTATCAGAGCTCCTTAAGTGTTAAAAAAGGGGGGGGGGGAAGAAGGACCTAATTTATGAAAGGAAGAACTAGAGAGAGAGGTCAGGGGAACCCCAGACCTAGGTCAGCTGCTGTTAATATATTCCTAGACAGATGAACTAAACAAACACTCCCACCTAGTATAAATGAAAAGGCTAAGTGTGATGTTTGGCCAAATGATCTCAGAGAAAGAACCATCACTATTAGGTTACCCAATAGTTTGGACCTTATTGACTCAATAGCATGAGGAGGCCTTTCAGAGGTTTGAACAGTATCCTATGGAGCCATAGTGGAGACTGTGGTAGTTAAGATTATATCAACTTGGCTAGGCCTGGTTGAGTGGCTGGGCAGCTGGTGGTAGTTATTACCCGTGGTGTTATTGGTAATTAACTCCATGGTGGAATCTACTGGAGCAGCTGAGTAGCTGCTTTAGGGCTGTGCACTGCTTCCAGTGTATGAGAAGCAACTTTGAGGAAGGTCTCCAGCTTATGGCATGCTTGAACCCTGCATGTAGCCGAGTCATTGTTCAGCAGCCTACCGTGCCCTGCCGATCCTGGGACTTTTAATACACTTGAATTAATGGCCTGCTGTGTGGTTTGGTAATATTGGAACTGTGCCTTTTCACTTGGCCTTACATTTGTCAGCCTCAGCAGCTAGCAGCTGCCTGAGTAAAGAGATGCCTCTAGTTTCAGTGGACCAGGAGCAAAAAGCAGAGCTGAAGTCCAAGGTTAAGGGACTTTCACCCATCCCTTAGAGCCCAGCATTTTAAACTCAGACTTCTAACATCCATAATTGTAAGAGAATAAACTTCTGTTTGTTAAATCCACTCAATTTTTGGTATGTTTCTGTCAGAGTGGCACTAGCCTGAAGCAAAAAAAAAAAAAAAAGTTCACCCCTATACACACTTGTCAAAAATACCCTTCCAGGACTTCTGGTAAGATAGTGGAATAGGCAGACAAGCTGCACAGACTCTATTCAACAAAGAAAAGAGAAACCAATTGACAGAGATACAGAAGATAATCCTGGAGCCCTGAGCTTTGAAAGGAAGTATACAGAAGTGGATTAGGCACGAACTAGTGGAAAAACCTGAATCGAAACAGTGAGTATGGAGACAGTCAGAGCAGTGGACTTCAGCTACTGCAACAGGAACAACAGCCTGAATATTTCCAAGTGGTGCTGGGACCTGAGAATTGATCTAAAGATCAGCACTGATTGCCAAGGGCTGAAGAGATAACTGTGCTGGTGGCCTATGACTAGGAAGGGAAACGCAAGGACAGAGACAACCTGAGCTGTGGACTTTTGGCTATCTGGAGGGTACAGCCATTTTGATTGTTTATAAGTGGTGGCCATTTTGGATATTTAAAGCAATGGAGGGTGTAGTTATTTTGAATGTTTATAAGCAGCAGCCATTTGGGGTATTTAAAGTGACTGAGGGCACAGACATTTTGAATGTTTACAAGCAGTGGCCATTTTGTATTTTAAAGTAACAGCATTCTCATTCAGATTCCAGGGACCTAAGGATAGGTTCCATTTGCTAAGGACGGCAGGAACATACGGGAGCCTGACAATGGGACAGGAGACAGGTGGTGAGTGTATAAGTGCTGCCACCTAATGAACAGAGGAGCACAGCACAGTAGCCTGCTCATGTAGATAACATATACACAAAGAAAATGAAAATCATGGGCAAGTTATTCCAACATACAATCACCAATTAAATATAAACACAAAAAATGTCACAATGCCTCAGAGACAACAGAGCATCACAGTCCACACAAAGAAGCAAGATAAAGCAGGAGAAACAAGGGACCAGGCTACAGACCCAAAACACATCCCTGAGGAAGACACAGCATTGGAACTCCCTGATAAGAAATTCAAAAGAATTATATTTAGGAACCTTCAATGAATTGAGAGACGGATCAAGGAAAACACTGAAAAAATTGAGGAAAACACAGAGAAAACCCTAGAACAATTTCAAAAGACAATAAAAGAACAAAATGACAAAATAAATTAAAAATTAGACAAAATCTATAGACAGAAATTCAGAAGATTAATACTAAATTTTCAGAAATAAACAACACATTAAATTGGTAAAGGCATAGAATTGAATCAATGGAAGACAGAATTAGTGAGACTGAAGGCAATACCTCAGTACTTCTTTGGAAAGGGATCAATCAGAAAAAAAGATCAAAACAAAATGAAGAAACCCTAAGGTTCATGTGGGATGCCATCAAAAGGAATAACCTATGTGTAATCAGAATTCCACAACAGGAAGAGACAAATAAAACCAAAAAATTGTCGAAGATTTGTTGAAAGAGAATTTTCCTGGTATGATGAAAGATGAGACTATATCCATTCAGGAAATCTAACGAACCCCAAACAGGATAGACCCCAAAAGAAAATCACCAAGACATATTGTCTCACCATGGAGTTGATTGCCAGTCTCATCATGAGGAATAAGTACCACCAGCTGCCTGCCCAGTCACTCAACCAGGCCCAGCCAAGTTGACACAAAAACATAACCACCACAATTCCACCCCCTGTCAATTTGGTATCTGTACAGATATTCAATGGGTGGTATCTGTATGGGTCTCCTCCACTGGGTGGCTCCAGTCCTCTAGTTCCTGACTGGCTACCTCATCCCCTTGGCCTGGTGGGCCCTGTTCCTCTTCCTCTTGGGCATGGCAGCCCTGCCCCCTCACTCTTGGGAACAGTTATGGCTTCATTCCACTAGCTCACATGAATGAGCAACCCCACACTTGGGAACAGTTATGGCTTCATTCCACTAGCTCACATGAATGAGCAACCCCACACTCCAGAATCAAGTTGGTGAAGGCCTGGCTCTTGAAACCTAGGGGGCTGTGGTTTTTCCACCCTCAAAGGCCATGGACCTATCCTTTCAGGCTGAGGCAGCTCTGCTTCCGTTCCCTTGGTCTTTCCGCTTCTGCTGATTAATGCCAAAGGAAATCTTCCTGCCCTAATGGCACTCAGCTTTCTTGCTCCATGGGCCAGCTAATCTGCTACTCCATTTCGTGCTGGTCTTCTCTACCAATTAATGCCCGAAGGCAACCCACTCTGCCAGTAAGCTGCCTAACCAAAAGCATCAAGCTTTCTCTTCCGTGGGTTGGTAAGGCTGTCGCTGTCTCATGCCAGTGTCTGGGCTCTGCTCCTGATGTCTCTCATGCCAGTCTCTTACTCTGCTTCTGCCATCTGTCACGCCACATGCCAGGGTCTCTCTGCAGGGTCTTAGGTCAAGGACACGCTCCACTCCTGTTTCCACATTTTAGGTATCTGTCAGAGCAGCACCCCACTTTCTCGGTACCAAATTCTGTTCTGGTTACCTAATGCCACTCTGACAAGAATACACGTTCAGTGGAAACCAGCCATCCTTTCTTCCCAGCTACTCCTGTCATTGCTCAATGGGTTCATGAACAAAGTGGCCATGGTGGCAGGGATGGAGGTTATGCATGGGCTCAGCAACATGGACTCCCACTTACCAAGGTTGATCCAATGGGTATGTGACTGCGTGGGTTTGAACCCCACTTCTGGTACCATATTCTGTTCTGGTTACCTAATGCTGG
>NW_006921738.1:5755256-5757576 GCF_000298275.1 Orycteropus afer afer | reverse complement strand
TTAACAACAACAACAGCATTTTCCATATATGCTTCGGATAAGTTTTAGAAAAAATATCACAGATATGGTTGAAGTTGCTGCTGCTGTTGTTGTTGTTATGTGCCATAGAGTAGGATCCGACTCATAGCAACCCCTCCTTGGGTTTCCGAGGCAGTATCACCACGGAAGTAGATTGCCCCATCTTCCTTCCGAGGAGTGTCTGTGAAGTTGCTGGTCTCACCAATTTCCAACAGGTAAGGACCTTTCTGAAGTGGGCAAATATCTTTCCCATTATCTATTGCGTCTTAATAAGTATACTTATCCATAAGCAATATATAGCATAGTTTAGGATATGTTTTTATTATTGGCTATATATTGTGTGCAACACTTGACAAATTGCTTATTTAGGAGACTGTTGAAAACAATGTGCAAAAATCACCCTTATTCATTCTGGTAGTAGTTGTATGGTGTCGTATTATTCTCTGTGATTTTGGGTATTTGGAATATATTATAAACAGAATTTTAATTTAAAAGTAAGAAGATTTAAAAGAACTGCTCAGAAGCTATGTTAACATATGTGATGTTTAATTTTATGTGTCAACTCGACTAGGCTATGCTTCTCGTTGGTTTGGCCAATCACTGTGGACTGGTTGTTCCATAATGTAATGCAAATCATCTTCCATGATGTAATTTGATGTGATTAACAAATCAGTTGAAAGGGGAGTTTCCTTTGGGGTGTTATCTGCCTCCAGGATATAAATTGCTGTTCTGGGAGGGCTCACACACTCCCTTTCCCTGCACTCTTCTCCTTGCCTGACCTTCAAATTTTGGGAGTAAGGACCTGACCTGCAGAGTTTGTTTGTTTTGGTTATTGTTAGCAATTGATACTCAATTTATTAAATACACACACTCCTCACTTACCAACATGGTTAGATTCCAAAGTCCACACTGTTATGTGAAAATTAGCATTACGTGAAAATGGAAGGTGACTGACTACCATATACTACAATGCCCCATATACTCTCATCTTGGAGGGCAGGTGTGCTGGGCTGCCCCCACACATACTGCTCTTAGAAGAGGCTGAGCACAGACCAATGGGTCTGTGCCAACGCACCCAGGTCACCAGCTTGCTCCATAATGAGTGAGGCCCACAGCAGTCTTTTTGGTTTTCCCATTTTAGTGGGTTTTGTTTGGATGGATACCAGTGTCAGGTTCCTCCATTCCACCAGCCCCCAGGCCCCAAAATGCTGATATGTGCAGTGCCTGCGACAGAAGATTCCTGGCCCAAATGGAGCACATAAAATGGTAATTTAAACAAAATGTCTAGTTCCAGAGAACTGTTTTTGCAGAGGACTTGTTCTGCCTTCTAAAGTGGGAGCAGGCAGTGCCTCCCCCTGAGGAGGACAATCACACGGGGCCTCAAAGGCTGGTGGGGACACAGCATGGGGGAGGCTCAAGCACAGCAAAGATTGTGAGCAGGGCGCAGAAGTGGGTGGTGTTTTACTCTGTTGTACATGGGGTCTCTATGAGGAAGAGCCCACTCGACAGTACCTAACAATGCAACAACAAGCCTTCACAATTGTGGAAGCCATTTCCTTGAAGTAAACCACTTTCTCTCTCCCTAAAAGTACCAAACCAGATGTCATCAAGTCAATTTTGACTCCTAGTCAATCTTATAGGACAGAGTAGAACTGCCCTATAGGGTTACCAAGGCTGTAATCTTTATGGAAGCAGACTATCACATCTTTCTCTCATGGAGTGGCTGGTGGATTTGAACTATTGACCTTTCAGTTGCCAGCCGAGCGTTTAACCACAGTGCAAACAAGTCTCCTTTCTCCCTCCCCCCACTTTTTTTTTTTTTTTTTGTCTCTCTCTCTCCAGTAAAACTTACAAAAGCTGGAACCTGTATAAGGCAGGACTCCGTCAAAGAAGGAAAACTCAAATATTTTCTTCAGAAAAGTGGTAGGACTGCAACCTGCCAAAGGCAGCAAAGGTGTAAGACCCAGAAAACAAGGCAGTGTCATTGAGGTCTGGCTCTCACCAATTTTACTGTGTATACAGTATACCCAGTTGTCATCAAGTTGATTCCCACTCAGAGCTCCCCTATAGGACAGTGTAGAACTGCCCCCATAGGGTTCATAAGGCTATAATCTTTATGTATACAGACTGCTACATCTCTGTCCTGCAGAGCAGCTGATGGTTTGGACCCCTGGCTTTTTGGTTGGCAGCTAAGCACTTAATCACTGCACCACCAGGGCTCATTTTATATATGTATGGGAGCTCTGGTAGCACAGTGCCTAAGGCACTTGACTACTAACCAGAAGGCTAGCAGTTCAAATCC